>NC_048313.1:1086550-1116795 GCF_013100865.1 Trachemys scripta elegans | reverse complement strand
GGAAGGACCTCCGCCTAGGGTGCCAAAAACCCTGGCGCCGCTCCTGGGGGCATTGCTGGGTCTTTGGATAGTTGGCTCCCCCTAAGAGAACTCACTGCCCTCCCACTGACTTTCAAACTCCCCTGGGGATAGCTGCTCTCTGTGTTTCACTGGAGAGCAGGGAATGAGGTTGCAGCCACACTGCACTGGGCTGTGCCCCGTACCAAGGCAGCTGGCACCTGTCCTGGGAAGTTCTTCACTTTCTTCCTCTGCAAAGACAGAAGACAGATTTCACAATTCAGTCTCTCAGGCTCTTCAGCTGGTTATTTTATTCCCACTCTCACCTTTACCTGAGTGTGGGCCCTGCTCCATGAACACGCTCGGGAGAACCTGGGACCCTTGTTTGTTCAGCTGTCTCTGCAGCCGTGAGGCTGGTGCTTCCAGCTGTTTCTTCTCCAGAATCAACTAGGTCTTTCCCATCTTTAATTTCTGAGATCCCACGACTCTTGATTTTGACCCAATCGAGTCAGAAGTTCTCAGCACCTCTCAGCTTGTGTTTCTTTGCTCTTTCACAATGCCTTTTATCTTACTCCGAGCATACTGCCTCCTGCACATCCAGACCCTGAGTAACAACTGGGGATAGAGCTAAGGACATTTCCTTATCTTTCTTTTCCCTTCATTGCCTTATCCTATTCTGCTTCGCCCAGTGTTCTTCCCTGGGTTGGATTCTCTAGTCTGTGCTATGCAGGAGATCAGACTAGGTAATACTCCGAATGGTCCCCTATGGCCTTAAACATTTGTGAAACTATGAATCTTCCCAACTTTGCTCTGCAGAAATGCAGAGTCTGTCTTCCCTTCAGCTGTCCTCCCTCAGGGCTGAAATGGAATTGAGCCTAACCAGAATTTGATACAGGTTAAGCAAAATGTTCTTGAAAAACCAGAACTGGCCCAGATCTTTAGACAAATAATGAACCATCCTGGAGGCTCCATTAATGAATGTTCCCCTATGAAGGTGTCCCTAGTGTCACCTTAATCACTCTCTGCCTTATTCTCTTTGATAGGTCTGGATGTAGAGAGCAGCTTATCATCTTGGATTGGACGATTGGGCCATCTAGTCTGACATCCTGCCCCTAGCCAGGGGCCAGTACATGTTGCTCCAAAGCAAGGCAAAAATCCTCAGCTATGCACTTAGCCAAGTGCAAATTGCTCCACATGGACCTTCCTGATGCCTGCACATAATCAGATCAACCTTGGTTCTGAAACATGAGCTGTACTTATCCCCAGCAGATGCAGTCAACATTGTTAGTAGAAGAAGGCAATAATGTCTAATGGTTAAAGCAGGGCTGGGCGGAGTAGAGGCATAGCACGCAGAAGTAGCTAGCTCCAGAAATGGCTTACATGTGAAATCCATGTGGCATGCAGCGCTGTTTGAACCAATGGGGCTCCACCCTAATTGAACCCCGAGCAATGTAGTACGGAAAGGAGACCAGACAGGCCGTTTCTGAAATGACCAGTGCACTGTGGGATAGGAGTGGGAGGACTGAAGGAATATAGGTAATGCAAGATGGCACGTAATAGAAAAATAACAAGTTAGTTAGGTGAAACTAGCTATAATTAGCTTTGCTGTTGTTAGGCAAATTCAAGTTGGTTTTGTGAGGTTAAAGAGGGTTGCTTTTGTGTTAGTTTAAAGCACACAAACCTAGTTTAAGCTGGCTAAAACCACTAGAAGGCTTGTAACTGCTGCAAAAGGATGTGTCTGAGACAAGTGGAACATTGACTGACGCAAGCAAGTGCAGCTAGCAGGTAGGCATAGACCATAAAGGGGAGATTTAGACAAGTTTTAGCATAGGCGCCGACTTCCTCTCTATCCAGGGGGTGCTCGACCCACCCTCCCTCCGCCTCAGGCCTGCCCCCACTCCAGCCCTTCCCTCAAGCCCCTATCCCCGCCCCGTTTCTTCCCGCCCCCACTCCGCCCCTGGCCTGCCTCTTCCCACCCCCTCCTCCAAGCACGCCCCATCCCCGCTCCACCCCCTCCCTCTCAGCACCTCCTGCACGCTGCCTGTTCCGTGGAGTGCAGGAGGCGCTGGAAGGGAAGGGGAGTTGATTAGCGGGGCCACTGGCAGATGGGAGATGCTGGGGGGGAGCGGGTAGCTGGCTGCCAGTGGGTGCTAAGCAACCACTCATTTTTTTCCATGAAGTCAGCACCTAGGAGTTTTAGCTTAAAAGACCAGTCGGACACCCAAGGCCATGGGATGCCTGGATGATGTGGTGGTCCTCCTTCTAGCTCTACTGTAAGTAACAGGCCATTGTTTATAGTATTAAGGAAGCACCATTGTAGTTGGGGTTTCCAGTTACATTGAGTACAGCCTACAGGAAATATTTGCGTTGGCAGACAGTTACTTTTGCCGAATTGCCAACTCGTAGTCTGAGTCTTAAAACCAAAAAGTTGTTCCAAAAATTTCGAGAAGGATCACGAGCAATGACCGTATCTCCCCAGCATGGGATACGTGCACCCTGCCACTCAGGGGCGGCTCTATGTTTTTTGCCGCCCCAAGCACGGCAGTCAGGCGGCCTTCAGCGGCATGCCTGCGGACGGTCCGCTGGTCACACGGATTTGGCAGCATTTCTGCGGGTGATCTGCTGGTCCCGTGCCTTGGGCGTACCTGCCGCTGAATTGCTGCCGGACCTCCCGCAGGACTGGCGGACCTCCCGCAGGCATGCTGCCGAAGGCAGCCTGACTGCCGCCCTCACGGCGACCGGCACGCTGCCCCCCACGACTTGCCGCCCCAGGCCAAGCACGCGCGTGCTGCGCTGGTGCCTGGAGCCGCCCCTGCTGCCACTCAACCAATGGCACTAACACCAATAGACCCTTATCCGATTACATGTCAGAGCAACTTGTATAGTCGGAGAAACATCACTTGGGGTACACTGGTGAGGGGGCAAGAAGTGATTTTCTGCTGTAGACAGAGCCTAACTAACCAAAACAGCTCAGGCTGTGTCTACGCTATGGACCTTACAATGGCACAGCTGTAAGGTCTCCTGTGTAGCAGCTCTCTGCAGGTGAGAGAGAGCTCTCCCGCCGGCATAATTAAACCACCCCTAACGAGCAGCGATAGCTATGTTGGCAGGAGAATATCTCCCGCTGACGTAGTCCTGTCCACACCGGCACTTCTGTCAGTGAAACTTTTGTGGGTCGGGGCAGAGGTGAAAGTAAGCCGGTCCGGTCCAGCGTACCAGTAAGACAGTGGCTGCTGGAACACAGCTGACTGTACTGGCAGGGTCGCTGATGGTGGGGAAGGCGCAAAAGGGACAGATGCCCTGGGGCCCAGCGATTTAAAAGGGCCCGGGGCTCCCAGCAGCGGCTTTAAATCACCACCAGAGCCCTGGGGCTCCTGGCTGCCGCTACCCCGGGGCTCCCGGCTGCCACTGCCGCTACTGCTACCACGCCAGCGGCTGGAGCCCTGGGCCCTTTAAATTGCCGCTGGAGCCCCAGGCGGCGTGGGCCGGGTAGCGCTGAAGGGCTGGCTGGGGGAGTCTGGCCCCAACCCCGCCCCTTCTGCCTGAAACCCCGCCCCTTCCGGGGCCCAGAGCTGCCCCCCCCATCTTGCCCCAGACCCCAGCCTCCCTGCAATATTGGTAAGTCCTTTAAGTTACTTTCACCCCTGACCAGGGGTGTGTTTCTTTTTCACACCCCTGACCCACAACATTTTTACCCACAAAAGTGCTAGTGTAGACTTAGCCTTAGTATCCTCAACAGACACCACAAACTTGCTAACAGCTTCTTCCTCCAGCCATTAGAGCTCCAGGACGCTTCTGGAAACAGCATATTTGAAGCGGACGCTAGAGACTATTTGCAAAAGCAAATTCTGTATTTGCATTTACAAGTGATCACAACACAACCCTACTTCTAGGAGTTACATTCGTCCAGCCAGGGAAGAGAAACAAGAGCATGTGACGGATGTATCCTGAGTACTAAATGAAACAAAGAGCTCACAGATGAGCTGCAGACCAAGGATTACTCAGTGAATCATTTCATAAATTAGAGAAAAAAATCTCAAGAGGATCATAAACAAATAGGGGCAAAAGTCAGTGAATAAAGTCACATTCAGTCCAGCATGTATCCAGAGCGCTGACACTATAACTGAAGGGGCGAGCATGTCGAATGTTTCATTAAGTTGCATCCTTTTTCCAAAGGACTCATAAGCCATTGGAGTGATGTGTATGTCAACCAAAGCAGAGGCACCGAGTTTTAAACAGTCTGATCAAAACCGCTTTCTTCTCTCAAACGCTCCGCTTTCATTCTCTTGGCTCTAATGCAGCCAATATTTCACTCATGTCCCAGGCCTCACAGAGCCTTCCAGCCTAGACAGGTCCTGAATTTCTAATGGGAAAAACAAGTGAATCCTCTCTGATCCCCCCATCTAAAATTACAGAAATTGTAAGTAATAACCTAATGCATTTCCTTGCTATCTTTTGTTTTAGCTTGTGAATTTTCCCTGTGCTAAGAGGGAGGTTTATTCCTGTTTTTGTAACTTTGAAGTTGAGCCTAGAGGGGAATCCTCTGTGTTTTANTGGAGGCACCATTGGAGATCAAGACATTAGTCACACCCAAGTTCCTGAGTGGTGTCTCCTGCTGGGTGCAGTAGAGGGGGCTCCCATGGAACAACATCCCAATTTCCTCTGGCTTTCCTTGCCCTGCATGAACACATGCCTCCCAATATTTCAAGTGCTAAAGCGAGACACAGCGACGCTCAGGTTTGGCCCATCTGCCTCTGTAGACGGAGGGGCCAGATTTGACTGGTGTTGTGACCTAATGCACGGGGTCACTCAGATATGGCCCAGCCACCCATAGACAGAGCGGCGGCCAGGCCAAACCTGAGTGGGCTGTGACCCTGTGTCACAATGCCACTCTGTTTGGGGGCCCTCTCAAATAAGGGACCAATGGCAAACGGCCCCTTTCTCCCCTCTCCTCTCATAGGTCGCCCTGAATGTGCAAAATGTCCAGTGAAACCCGGGACAGTTGAGAGGTCTGTTAACACAACGTCCCTTGCCACTGGGCTTCCGGCCTGAGCAGTGGAACTGGTGCTAACAAGGCCAGAGCAGATACTCACACTGGGGCTTGTGAAGTTGATGCAGTTCACAGTCACGTCCCCTTTGATCTCCAGGATCTGGACAGTATGAAGGGGAAGGCGGTGTCTGTACTCCAGGAAGTGCTGACCATTCACAGAGACCTAGGGAAAGAGCAGAGGGAGGGATGGGTGAGGACTGTGCTAGGAGAAGTGAGAAGATGTGGGGGAACAGATGCACAGTGGGGGAGCCTTTACTCTAGTTAAGATCACATCAGGGCTGCAATATCGCCAACCCCAGTGTTCACAAATTATGAGTCACGTCCCATCAAATCATGAGATTGTCCTAAATATAAAGAATTATGGACTCTGTCTATTTGCCTTCTGGGTTTCCGGTCTTTTGGGATCACATTTTCAAACTTTTCTCCACAGCCATGGGAGCTGAAAATTTCCTTTTTTTTTTAAATGAAAGCTGAGAGTCTGATGTAATCACATGACTCCAGGAGCAGGGGCTTTAAGAAAAACACCCAATATTGCAAGAATGCGGGGCTTCCCTGCTCTCACTTGCTCACAGCTTCCTGAAAATGTCTCCTCTGGGGCCGAAACCTCCTCGGCTGCACTCAGCCCAAGGGGGAATGTCTCTTCTGCGGCTGAAGTCTCCCCAGCTACACTCAGCACAAGGGGGAACGTTTTGGAAAGTTTCAGCAAAGTCTATTCAATGGCTTTTAGTTTGGCTGAAAAAATGTTCAGCACCATAAAAGCTGAACTCTCTTGTCCACTGGTGTCCGGGCCTGTCTGAGGAGGAGCCTCCAAGTGACTGCAGTCTCTGCATGAAAGTTAACCAGGTTCTGTGCATCCCTGTTTGACATGAGCGGAAACATTCATTGCCGACACTGAGCCAGATTCTGTTGCCAGTGACACCAGGGTAATACTCCACTGACTCGTAGAGCTTGACTCTGCTTTCCGCTACCTCCGTGTAAACTGGAAGTAATGCCAAGGAGGCTACAGAGATTACACTAGTGCAAAACGAGAATGAGGCCATGGATTTAGGTCTTGTCTACACAAGGAAATTGTATCAATTGAGCTACAGCGGTTTAGAAACTGATTTAGATCAACCAGTGCAATCCCCAGTGTCAGTTCAAAAGTGCCTTGTCATGGAAGTGCTGGTCCTGACTCCACAGTTCGGCCTGAATTGCATTTTGCACTTAAATCAGGGATTCAACCTCTTTGTTTTATATGAAAAATACAGCACGTCCTCCTCAAACTGACAGCACTCACTCACTGGGCACTGAATGGATTGTCTGAAGATTTACAAGTACATCCATTAATTAGTTTATGAGTTAAAATTAGTTAAAAACTGGATCCTTTAAGAAATTTAGCACCCAGTGTCAGTCTTTTCTTTGTCCAGAATGATCTCGATAACCTCCCGGATAGATGAAACCTCAAACTTTCCACATAGTTAACATTACTAGACCTCTTGTGCCCAGGCTAAATTTGAAGAAATTATGATGTTATTTAGCTAAGTGATTAATAATTTTTGTATTTAGATGTAAGCAGATCAGAATGAGCTCTACCCTGACATCTGGTGGTGAGTTGTGGAAAAGGACTTCAGGGGCTGATCTTATTTGCATGGGCACACCCACCCTGCCTAGCATGATGGACTGCTTGCCCAAATGGTCACTTTGGCTGCTTTGGGACCCCCAGTCTCTTTGTTATCAGGGCAGGAGTAATAAACTGTTGTTATCCTAGTTATGAATCAAGGACAGTAGAACTGGGTAGTTTATGACGGAGGGACTCACCCTCAACTAAGTAGCACTCGTTGGCAAGGGACATGGGTTCCAAAGCCTAGTGAACTGAGAGAGACTGAGGACAGGTATGTGTGTTCTGAGTGCATTAGTACTGGGACCACCTTGCTGATAGCTGAAATCACTGAGAGCTGTATTAAGGGGGGGGCTGAAGCCATATTGGTGAGTGGCTAGCAAAGAGGAGTGCCCAGCAGGGTGGCTAGTGGAGAAGAGTGGCCAGATGGGAGGAGCAGCTGGTGGTGAAGACTGCAGCAGAACCCCATGGAGAGGCTTGGCAATTGTCTGTTGACCTGAGCAGTAGACCATGTAAGATGCCCCTATATCTCCCCCCATTTCCACCCAGGCAGGGGGGTAAACTCTGCAGAGGAACTTCTGAACTCTGGGGGCTGCACAGACCAAGGACAGAAGCTGTGGGTGGGGTGACTGTTGGGTTGCTGGACTTAAGACCCCGAGGGGAAAAAGACACTGACAAACTTACTTGGGGGGGGGTGGGTCTTTTGCTCATGGTTTGTGTTATGAATCCTGTTGTGGTGTTTTCCCAACAAAATGCCACATTGTTTCCCTCCTTTATTAAAAGGCTTGCTACACCCAGACTCTGCCCTCATGAGAGGGGAAGTATTGCCTCTTAGAGGCGCCCGGGGGAGGGTGGCATGTAATTGTCCCAGGTCACTGAGTAGGGTTTCCAGCCGGTTTTGCATTGTGTTATTAAAACGGAACCCCTAGATACGGAACCCGGCCCTTGTTGCTGCCAACTCTGACAGGCAGAAGGGTTACAGAATTGTTATGGTTATATAGGCTGCAAACAGGCTCAGATAACTCAAATAGGGCCATTATGACAGCAATAACTCAATCTATCCCCACCCTTCCTCTACAGCTAATTTGCCTACAACAGTTCTATTGGCACATGTCCCATGAGTTCTCTTGGGTAGATTACTGGGCCCTGCTGTCACAGGCTCCCCTTTTTGAAGGCTCTAGGCTGCTCCGAGTTTGGGAATCAGTGTATGAAAAGCTCCCCAGGGTGCTGCTGCCTCACCTCCACAGCGCACTGAGGCCTGATCTGCACTTAACGTTGAGCTGGACACAGCTTCGGCCCTCATGGGTGTGCAAAACCCATCCCACAAGCACCGTAGCCCCAGTGCCACCCACCCATCCCAGCAGAAGCTGCGGTGTGGTAGGGGAAGCCCCAGCACCCAGGCCACTGGGTGTGGCACTGGGACTGGAGGAGCTCTCACTCCCCGCTGTGCCCTGTGGCAGGGGGACAGAGCTTCTCCAGTTTTGGGGCTGCAGGGGAGGGAGGAGGAAGGAGCAGGGGACTGCAATGGGGTGGGTGGATCCTGGGTGGAACGAGTGGGCCCCAGGAAAGGGGCAGAAAGGGCTGGGGCAGTGGGTGGGGCTGCAGGCAGAAGGGGGGGAGGAGCCACCCCACTCACTCTGGCTCAAGGCCCCAGGTAACCTTAATTTGCCTCTGCTTCCCGACTGCCCCCCTCTGCCCCCGTTCTCCCAGCATGCTCAGAGTCAACCAGTGTCCCTGGAAGCTGAGTCCAGGCAGGGAGTGGGCTGACGCTGCCATCCCTCCCCAGCCAGGCTCTCTCCCATGCAGCTGGCTACTCTGTATGGAGCAGTGACTGGGAACAGCTCTGGCCCACTCCCTGCCCAGGCCTAGCTGCCAGGGAGGGCAGCCAAACACACCAGGGGGGAGCTGGCACAGAGGGAGGAAAGAGCCCTCCGCCCCTGGAGGTAACATGGGGTGGGAAGGAGGCGCAGGGAGGAGACATGAGGGGAGGTCATGTGTCCTCCCTGTTAGCTGGTGCCCCCCCTCTGGGGTGAGGAGGGGGAGCTGGGATGGGCCTCAGGGAGGAGAGGGGCCAGGGGCCAGGCACCGGTATCCTCCCTACTTTAGGGAGCTTCCAGTGCTCACGCCCAGCCTCTCCAAATGCAGGAGTCACACGCTGCCCACATGGGGCTGGGACCCTCCCATAAGAGGCCAGCCACCTTGTGACAGGGCCTTTGGAAATCTCCCCCTGTGACAGAGGAAGACTTAGCCCCACCCTCGGCAGGGCTGCGGAGACAGACCTCAGTGGCGAGCCCCTCCTGCAAGTCTCTCCCCTCTCCTTCAAACACAGTGTCAGCCGCACTCCATCAATGCTTAGGGCCTGATCCTGTCTCCCTCTCACATCCCTCTGTGTCATCTCGAGGCCAGTCACGAAGCAGCATTTACTCAGGGGCAGCGAGTTGTATGGGCCCGTGGTGCCGGTTCTCCACCAATATGAGAGCACAGGGGCCCGCCTCCCCTGGAGCATCACCCCCAGCCCTGCCTGCCGCCCCCGTGCCCCCTCCAGAACACCCCCCTGGCCCCGCCTGCCGCCCCCGCGCGCCTTCCCCAAAACGTCCCTCCCAGCCCCGCCTGCCGCCCCTGAGGGCCTCCCCCGGAGCATCCCCCCCGGCCCCGCCTGCCACCCCCAGGCAATTTAAAAGGGCCTGGGGCCCCCACCACCACCACCAGCAGCGCAATGGGGCTAATGTGGCTTCCTGACCACCCACCCATTCCGTTTCCAGAAGTAGCTGGCACGTCCCTGTGGGGGGAGGAGCATATCTCTGTGTGTTGCCCCCGCCCCAAGCTGTGGCCATTGGGCGTTGCGGGGGTGGTGCCTGCGGGCAGCGGTCCACCTAGGAGCTGCTACCACATGGGGGTGCAGGTCTCTTCCGGGAGCCGCCCAAGGTAAGCACTGCACCCCACACCCTCTCCCGCAACCCAAACCCCAGCCCAGACCCCACACCCTCTGCACCCAAACTCCCCCCCCCCGCCCCCCCCCCCCCCCCCCCCCCCCGCCCCAGCCCAGACCCTCCACCCTAACTCCCTCCCAGAGCCTACTCCCCACACCCCCTCCTGCACCTCAACGCCGTGCCCCAACCCACACCTGCACCCTAACTCCCTCCCAGAGCCTTAGGCACCACCAAAATTATACAAAACTGCCTCCCCTGCATGTAGTGGCACCACCAAGGCACCCCAGAAGCACAGACTGGTCTGGACTGGCCTCCCCTCAAGGCCACAGACTGGTACTCGCTGATGTGTCCTGTCCCAGCAAGGGGATCCGCTTCCCCTCCATCACCCCTGTGGAGCTAGTGTCCCTTGATGGGCCGTAGTGCAGCTGCCAGCCGCAGAGTATCCACCCCGGCTGCCGTCCTGCGAGGGCCGTGTGCTCACCTGATAGCAGTGGCCCTTGACGTTGATGATCACTTCGAAGTAGATGCCCGGCTGGAAGGGCACGTGGTAGGTCCTTTCCTCTGCCCCCCAATTGCCATTCTGCTCGGTGTTGCATACAACCATCGGGCGGCCCTCGTTGAAACGCGGATTAAAGTGGAAGGCGATGTCCCCGTTCCCGCACCGCAGGTTCACCCCAAAACTGAAACAGAACGAGATGGTGTGACCTAGGCTGCCCGTGCCAGGAGGTGGAGCTGACACTGCACCCCGTATTCCTCTCAGTGATATGATTAGGACATAATCATAATGTATTTTATGCAAGATAATCATGTGAGATGTCATTGAGAAGGTTATGATTTGCTGAATAGGATTATCCTATTTGTGTGCATGTGTCACTTTTAGACTCATGATGAATATTGACTCTGTATCTGTATTTCAAATGTAGTTACACCTGGGTAACACCCACTAGACAAGATGCTTTCAGTCTAGATAGTGGGTGGGGAAGGGTCTATTCAGGGCAACGAGCCATTAGGAAAAAAACCAATAGGCCTTAGGGGAAGCTTTTCTCCCACCTGGGGAGCCTTCCTGAGAACTACAGACAGCCTCTGTGTAACGGCTGCTATGACTCTACAAGGACATGTGATGAGACCACATGTCTCTAGATTCCATCTTGGAATGTCAGAGTTTTTCCATAGACTGGTCGGGCAACCAAGCTTTGGGAACAAAGGATCCCCTCCATATGCAAAAGCTAGATAAGGCAGGGAGTGACCTCATCAGAGGGTCTTCACGCCCCACACAAGAAGACTCCTGGAAACACTTGAGGAACAAAGACTGAATATGGGGAAGTGCTAGAGGGATAGCTCAGCGGTTTGAGCATTGGCCTGCTAAACCCAGGGTTGTGAGTGCAATCCTTGAGGGGGCCACTTAGGGATCTGGGGCAAAATCAGTACTTGGTCCTGCTAGTGAAGGCAGGGGGCTGGACTCTATGACCTTTCAAGGTCCCTTCCAGTTCTGGGAGATGGGATATCTCTATAACTTAAATTTCATGGGATTTTTAGCCTGTGAATGGAACACCTGGGGATTCCAAGCTGTAGCCCCTTAAGAATCTGGAACCTGCTTGTATCATTTCTTAGGTGAGAATCTGCTAATTCATATCCAATCTATTTCATATATTAAGTTTAGTTTGCTTTTTATTTATTTATTTGCTAGGTAATCTGCTTTGATCTGTTTGCTATCACTTAAAAATCTATCTTTTGTAGTTAATACATTTATTTTTGCTTTATCTAAACCAGTGGTCTCCAAAGTGGGGTGCGCAAGAGGATCTTTGGGGGTGCACAGCAGGAGGTGGTGTGGGTTTTTTTTTTTTGCTTCGGCAGTTCGGGCGCGGGAGGCCGAGCGGCTTTTTTTCTGCTTCGGTGTGGCAGGGGGTGCGTGCTCAAAATTTTTTTACTGATAGGGGTGCGCGATCAAAAAAGTTTGGAGACCACTGATCTAAACCAGTGTGTGTAAATCATAACTCAGGGGCAAAAGGCTTTTGCATATTTCTCTCCACATTGAGGAAGGGGGTGAATTGTATGAGTTCCCTGTGCAGCACGAGATGATATAATTTTGTGTTTACACTCCGGAGGGGGGGAGGGGTGTCTAAGGAGCTGGGAGTAGCTTTCCTATGCAGAGGCTGGTCAGAGAGCCTGCATGTAACCGCAGCTGGGTGTGTCCCTACCTGTGTGTATGAGGGTGAAAGTGCAGGTTGGAAGGCTTTGTAGTGCCGTGTGAAAGGGAGCCCGGGCTGGTGGGTCAGGAGGCTCAGTGGTACCCCAGTTCCAGGTGGCACCCTGGGGGGAACCCATCACAGGAGGAATGGGGGCTAACGGCACCAGAAGGGGAGAATAGGCACTGACTGTGCCAAGGTGCAGGGGGGCTGCCCCTGGCAGGGAGGGAGCATGGGGGCTTCCTATGTTAGGGGGCAGGGAAGGGGCTTCCAGAGCCAGGTGTGGGGATATGAGGGCTGCTCTTAACAGGGAGTGGGCATGGGGGCTGTCCACACCAGAAAGTGGAAATGGGGGGCTGCCTGCACAAAGGGTAGGGGACAGGGGGGGCTGCCCACCATTGTGTGGGATGGGACTATGGTGGGACAGAGGGAGCATGGGGCTATGGGGGTGGGGTAGAGAAGGGGCCATTTGTGGCAGGTAGGCTTGGGATAGGGCTCTGGGAGTAGGGCAGAGGGACAATGGAAGGGGCTTTTCTTCAGGGAAGTGTGCAGAAGGAAGTGTCACGGGGCAGCCCCAGCCTTGTGGGGGGAGCAACGGAGGGTGTGGATGGCGCCACATTGTGGAGGGGGCAGGGTAGATGGGGCTGTAGGAGAGGCACTGCCTCGGGTGAGGCGAGGGAGGAAGGATGGGAGTCATGGGGCAGCCCTGCCTAGGGGGGAGGGGGAATAAGGCCTATGGGGGAAAGGGGCATGGAGCCCATGGGGGGCAGCCCTGCCTCAATGAGGGGAGGGGGCATGGGGGGGGCAAAGGAGAGCTAGCATGTGTGGGTTTGCATGTGAGTATAGTAAATTGTTCCAATGGTTAATTCTCCTCACTATTAAAAATTAGTTCCTTATTTCCAGCCTAGATTTGTCTCACTTCACCTTGCAGCCACTGGACCTTGTTCTGCCTTTGTGAAATTAAAGAGACTTTCGTCATCTGTGCGCCGTGATCAAGTCACCTGTTTGCTTTCTCTGGGAGAAACTAAATAAACTGAACTCCCTTAGTCCTGCCCTGTGCGGCAGCTTATCCTTGGATTGTCCTTGTCACTCTTTTCCGAACCTTCCCTTTCTGTCAACATTGGCACTGGTGAGATGGATACCGGAGACTGCGCCTCGTTCTGGTTGCCACATGGTAAAAAGGATGGTGGAAATTGGAGAAAGTGCAGAAAAGAGACACAAACATGATTTAACGGCTGGAGAAAATACCTGGCAAGAAGAGACTGAAGGAGCTCAATCTGTCTGATCACAAAGGATCAAAAGGTGACTTGGTGACAGTGCACAAGGGTAACCCACACCCCTCCTGGTGTATATCTAGTGGCACCGAGACCACTTAGAGAGATTAATGAGTTTACTCTGCAGCCTTAGCTAACAGCCAGTTGGCTTTTGGCTCATGCAGTGGAGGCTCATCTATTAAACTACAGAGGGCCCTGGTTCAATCCTGCCCGCCCATGACCAGGGTCTGTTGGCGTTACACAAGCACCTTCACAACGAGAAAATACTGGCTACTAGAGGGCTCTTTGACCTAGTGGAGAAAGCAGGGCCGGCTCCAGGCACCAGCCCACCAAGCTTGTGCTTGGGGCGGCACCTGGAGGGGGGCGGCGCAGTGCTCCGGCTGCCGGGGACAGCGGAGCCCTGACCGGGACTCGCTGCCCTCCCCCCGGAGCTCCAGCCGCCCTCCCCTGCTGCGCTGGCAAAAAAAAGAGCCGGCCCTGGGAGAAAGGCCGAACAAAAAACAAACAAACAAAAAAATCAGTGGATGGAAGCTGAAGCCAGACTAATGTAAAATTAGAAATTACGGTCAAATGGCTGATTATCCATCGGAAGAAAGTCCCGGGAAGTGGAGGATTCTAGTCTCTTGATGTCTTCAGACCCAGACTGGCTGCCTTTCAGGAAGGTGCTTTAGCAAATTCAAATGATTGGGCTCAATGCAGGGGTAACTGGGTGAAATGTGATGGCCTGTACTACACATGAGGTCAGACTAGATGATGTAATGGTCCCTTCTGGCCTTAAAGTCCTGAAACTGTGAGTCAACCTGTTTGAAGGGTGGACACCAAGCTGGTCCTGGTACCCAGTGAGGGTCTCATCACTGCCATATAGAGATGACAGCACCTCTTTGCTTCCTCTTCCCCTGTTCGTACCTCCAAGGAACACCTTCACCCTCTCAGCTGCTGCATTGCTCTGGAAGCTGGGTTTCACAGTGACCCATAGTCCTTTGCAGAGAGCTGGGGCAGTGGGAGTAGAAACCATGGTGGAGGAGTGAGAGCTGAGGAGTTTGT
This sequence comes from Trachemys scripta elegans, assembly GCF_013100865.1. Lineage (NCBI taxonomy): Eukaryota > Metazoa > Chordata > Testudines > Emydidae > Trachemys > Trachemys scripta. Next base: position 1,102,717 of record NC_048313.1, on the reverse strand, counting down.
TGAGAGGCAGGAGATTCAGGGGAGGCAGTTTAGCATGGGGAATAGAGTCATGCCTTGTGCAGCTAAGCGGGAGGGAAAGGAGCCAGGAAGAGAGAGGAGATTGGGGAGAGAGAGGGGCCAGTGGAGGGGATGACCCATAACAGCAGCCAGGAGGAGCCTGGTGGAGAAGCTGTGCTGGTGGAGGATGACTGTAAGGACAGCTCAGAGTTAGTGGGGCGGTGAAGGAGGTGAGGAGGGAGGGATAGTGGAGAGCTGTTGTGTGCTGATAGCGCAGGGGCATGGTTGAGCTGAGTCCAGATGGAGTGCTGGTGGGGGAAGGGGGTGAGACGCAGCACAGGATGGGGTAAATAGCACCAACCTTTTCACGAAGGGTTGAACTACTCCTTGGATTAACACCATCTTCCCTTCACTCAGGCCTCCAAAGATGGGTCCAGAAAAGGGGACAATCTGGAAGAAACCACCCCACAGTTTTAAGGGCAGCAGAGGAATCATCACTAGTCCCATGCCCCCAGCTGCACAAGCCCTGCACTGGCCAGTGGGGGGTAGTAATTTTCACAGGGCCCTACTGCAGGCGTTCTGCTGTGTCTCCCAGTATTGGGCCATTGCGTCTGGGGAGCTTCTCTCTGTTGGGGCCCTGACTGGGTGACCAGATCATAGAATCAGAGAATATTATGGTTGGAAGAGACCTCAGGAGGTGATCTAGTCCAACCCCCTGCTCAAAGTAGGACCAATTCCCAACTAAATCATCCCAGCCAGGGCTTTGTCAGGCTGGGCCTTAAAAGCTTCTAAGGAAGGAGATTCCACCACTTCCCTAGGGAACTCATTCCAGTGCTTCACCACCCTCCTAGTGAAATAGTGTTTCCTAATATCCAACCTAGACCTCCCCCACTGCAATTTGAGACCATTGCTCCTTGTTCTGTCATCTGCTACCACTGAGAACAGCCGAGCTCCATCCTCTTTGGAACCCCCCTTCAGGTAGCTGAAGGCAGCTATCAAACCCCACCTCACTCTTCTCTTCTGCAGACTAAACAAGCCCAGTTCCCTCAGCCTGTCCTCGTAAGTCATGTGCCCCAGCCCCCTAATCATTTTTGTTGTCCTCTGCTGGACTCTCTCCAGTTTGTCCACATCCCTTGTGTATTGGGGGGACCAAAACTGGAAGCAATACTCCAGGTGTGGCCTCACCAGTGCTGAATAATCACTTCCCTCAATCTGCTGGCAATGCTCCTACTAATACAGCCCAATATGCTGTTGGCCGTCTTGGCAACAAGGGCACACTGCTGCCTCATATCCAGCTTCTCGTCCACTGTAATCCCCAGGTCCTTTTCTGCAGAACTGCTGCTTAGCCAGTCGGTCCCCAGCCTGTAGCAGTGCATGGGTTTCTTCCATCCTAAGTGCAGACTCTGCACTTATCCTTGTTGAACCTTATCAGATTTCTTTTGGCCCAATCCTCCAATTTGTCTAGGCCACTCTGGACCCTATCCCTACCCTCCAGCGTATCTACCTCTCCCCCCAGCTTAGTGTCATCTGCGAACCTGCTGAGGGTGCAATCCATCCTGTCATCCAGATCATTAATAAAGATGTTGAACAAAAGCACCCCCAGGACCGACCCCGGGGCACTCCACTTGATACCAGCTGCCAACTAGACATCGAGCCATTGATCACTACCCGTTGAGCCCGACAATCTAGCCAGCTTTCTATCCACCCGATAGAAATATGTCCCACTATTATCTGGACCATCCCGATATTAGGGGCTTTATCTTATATAGGGCCCTATTCCCCCTCTCCCATCCGTCCCGATTTTTCACACTTGCTATGTGGTCACCCTAGCCCTGACAGATGTCTCCTGCAGAGAAGGCCACGTGCATCTCCAGGTGTTCAGCTCCCACCTAGCCTCACTCACCGGGTTCAGAATAGGCTGCTGGAAAGCCATGCTGACCGTGTCCAACGCTGCTTGCTTGTGGTAACCCGAGGCGGCTCCCTGTGACTCTTTAAGTTTCGTTTCCAGCTGCAGGCAGAGAATGTGGGCGGGTTGTCTCTCTCCTGCCACCGGCGTGCTTTGATTAACCCATGAAGGTATGGTTCCCTATGGCAGGGACGCTGGCATTGCCGTCCCAGAGCCGCAGTCGGGGCCGATGATGCGAGGAGCTGGCAAGGAAGAGGAAGTAGCAGGCACCTGCCATGGGGTGAGTGCAGGAGCACTGCTACTGGCTCACCCCTCCTGCTTCGTGTCTCTGCCACCAGTTCCCCTTTCAAGTGCAGCTGTTGTTAGTTCCCAAGCTCTCAGCCATTTACTCGGCTGCTTTTGTGCTGGGTAAGAGACTTTCCCCTTTTAAAGACACCAGTGTCTTTTGTGCCTGTGGAATCCAGACCTAGCTGGCTAACCCTGACCCACGGACACCGTTCTGCGCTCTCCGGCCGGCATGATGCCAGTGCTCAGGCACATGGCAGGGGTGTCTTGACACAACCCTCGGCAAACAGGAGGGCTAAAACTTTTATTCTTTGGCATGAAAGCGGAGATTCTCCGGTGTTAACAGGACTCCAGGAGCTGGGGCTTCTGGAAAAACTAAACCTTGTCCCCCCAAATATCCCCACCTCCCCTAGGGGCTCTCCTCACCAGACTCCCACTCCCACCAAGTTCCCCCTCTCACAGTCATTCCCCACCCCCAAGGCTCTCCTCTCACATCCCTCCTCCCCCCAAGTTTCCCTGTCTTGTCCCTTCTCCCCCTTCCCTATGGATTCTCATCCCCCCCTTCTCCCCTTTCCTCCAACTTCTTCCCCACACCCCCACAGGTTCCCTCTCCAGGATTTTTCCGCCAGCCCATAGCCGAGGACAGTACAGCACTGCACCTCACCTCTTGCGACCCCTCTAGCTCAGCCTGCAGCACCCTGGACAGCCGTCAATCTATGATGTCATGTCCCTCAGGGAACTATCACCTGGCCGTCAGCTGCAGACATGGGCCAGGCATTATATGTTCTTTCATAGAATATCAAGGTTGGAAGGGACCTCAGGAGGTCATCTAGTCCAACCCCCCAAACCCCATTGACTGTAGGGAATATATTCTTGGTAACACGGTTATACTAGCACTGTGTGCTGAAATCAGAGTACAAACCTCAACTAGGTATGTGAGAGCAGAGCTGTTTAACCCAGAATGCCTAGCTGTGACAAAGTTCCTCCTCTATCTTGGTGGGTCCTGCGCTTATTGGCAGATTTTCTTGCCTCAGAGATTCACCATGTGGGTTGGGGAACAGCCCAGAGACCTTCCCCTCTGGAAGAACCCACAGTCCAAGTCAATTGGGGGGGGGGGAACCCAGGCCCACCCTCTACTCTGGGTTCCAGCCCAGGGCCCTGTGGATTGCAGCTGTCTATAGTGCCTCCTGTAACAGCTGCAACTCCCTGGGCTACTTCCCCAGGGCCTCCTCCAAACACCTTCCTTATTCTCACCACAGGACCTTCCTCCTGGTGTCTGATAATCCTTGTGCTCCTCAGTCCTGCAGCAGTAGCACACGCACACCCTCTCAGCTCCTTGCACCTCTTGCTCCCAGCTCCTCACACTCGCACCACAAACTGAAGTGAGCTCCTTTTAAAACCCAGGTGCCCTGATTAGCCTGCCTTAATTGATTCTAGCAGCTTCTTCTTAATTGGCTCCAGGTGTCCTAATTAGCCTGCCTGCCTTAACTGGTTCTAGCAGGTTCCTGATTACTCTAGTACAACCCCTGCTCTAGTCACTCAGGGAATAGAAACCCTGTCTGACCTGGGAATCATAGATCACTCTCCTGTAGCCCTCTGGCCTGGAGAGAGGGGGCTGCTCCTCCTCCTCTTTCTCTACTACTTGCTTGCTGGCTGGCTGCTAGACCTACCCACACCCTTGGGTGCTGCTGCTCCAGCTACAGCCCCTTGGGGGGGGGGCTACTGGCCCACTCCCCAGAGGAGGGGAGGGAGAGACCCCAACCATTGCTCCTGCTGCTGGGGATGCTACCACCACCTCCATCTGAGAAGGGTCCTTCCTGCTGGCCCCCAGACTGCCACCTGGAGCTGCTGCGTTTGCTGCTGGAGCCCTGAGGAGAAGAGGACCATCTGCCAGTGGGGGAGCGTGTAGGAATTCTACAGACCACCGTAGAGGGGGCCCTCCCGGACTGAGTAACTTTTGAACTGTGCTCTTGTGGTGGGGATCTAGACTGTGTTTGTGGAGACACAGGGGGTGTGGCGTGGAGCTTGCCCCCTGGTCCATCTGTGTCCCCCCCCCATCATCATCGTTGCCCCCTACACCACCCCCATTGGCTACTCACCATCTGCCTTGGGCTCCTGCCTCTGGGACTCAGCTACTCCCCAAGGCTTGCCACGCCCTGTTGCTACCATTGGGCCTGATACAGCAGCCAGCTTCCAAGGACTTTCTTTTTTGTTACAAGCGCACGTTACAAGCCCCCTCCCTTTTTTTTTTGACTGACCCCCTTCCCCCTGCAACAAGCCCCCAGCCCCTCGCTAGCTCCAGTTTGTTTGTCTGCCCCGCCCTTTCCCTCTACAACCTTTGTCTGTTTGACCCGCCCCAGCCTCTGAAGCTAGCCTCGTGGTTCCTCTGCCCCACTCCCAGCCTGATTGTTCCCTTTCCCCTACAGTCCCCTTGCATTGATTAGCCTCTCCCCTCGTGCGCCCATGTCCCCTCCCTTGCGCTTGTGCCCCCCCCCCTTTTTGTTTGTCCTTCCCTCTCTGCCCCCCCCCCCCCATGCTGTTATCTCCTCCCTTCCTTGGTGTGACTAGAGGAGCCGGAAACCCTCCCCGAGTCGGTGACTGACCCCTAGTCCTTGATAGTCCTGCTCCCATTCAGCCCACCCCTTTTTTGGTGCCCTCCTCCCCTGCCTGCAGCCTAGCAGGGAGGAGTGGTCGACCTGCTTCCCCTCTTCCCTGCCCCCTCCGGTGTTTGTTCTACCCCCGTCCTCATTATGGCAGGGGACGAGGCGAGTGGGACCCCTCGGGCAAACCCTGCTGCCCCTCCTCGACCCGTCCCACCATCGTCCCCCCTAGCCTCTACCTCAACCGCCGCTGCCGAGCCACCTACTACCACCCCTGCTGGAGCGCCGGCAGCGGTGGGTAACGAGGTGACCTCCGCTGCTGCCACGTCCCTCGCCCCCTCTGACTCTGGGGGAGTCCCCCCAGCCGGCAGGAAGGGCCAGGGCACGAAGAAGGGTAAAGGCCCCGCTAAAAAAGCCAGGCCCTCCATGGCAGGGGGTGCCCCCACTACTGTGGCCCCGCAACAAGCCGCGGCGTCCCTCCCTGCTGTTCCCTCCACCAGCTCTATGGGTGTCCCACCCCCAGCTCCCAGGGCATACGCCCAGGTGGCGGCGGCCCCCCCACCTGCCGCTACGTCATCTCCCCCATCCACAGCCTCTGCTACCATCTATAGCGGCCGGGGCCCCTTCCCCACCTCGACCAGGAAGCACGGCGTCCGTTGCCTACTGGTACCCGCCTCGCCCCACGTGGAGACCTACGTGCGGGCGTTGGCGAGGGTGGTGGGGCCCACGGCCATTGTGGCGGCCTCCAAGATGTACGGAAAGGTCGTCTTCTTCCTAGCATTGGAGGCCGCCGCCCAGGAGGCAGTGGAGAAGGGCCTGGCGGTGGGGGGCGTGTATGTCCCCCTGGAGCCGTTAGAAGACCTGGGCGCCCGACTGGTCCTGACTTCTGTCCCTCCCTTCCTTCCAAATGCCGCCCTGTTACCCGCCCTCTCTACCCTGGGGAGGCCGATCTCTGTGGTCAGCCCTCTCCCATTGGGCTGCAAAGACCCCGCCCTCCGTCACGTCCTCTCGTTCCGCCGGCAGGTACAGTTACAACTGCCGCCGGCGGCACGTGACGGTGAGGCGCTCGAGGGGTCCTTCTTGGTCCCCTACCAGGGGGCCCGCTACCGGGTACCTTATTCAACGGGAGAGGCCCGGTGCTACCTCTGCCGGGCGATGGGACACATCCGGAGGGACTGCCCTTTGGCCCGGCACGGAGGGACATCCGGGACCCCCGAGCCCCGGCAGGGCGCCGGCTGCATCATCGCCGGCGCCCCTAGCTGCCTGGCACCCGAAGCCGCCCCTCCTCCTTTCCGGCCCACTGACGCTCCCGCTTGGGCCCAAGGGGTATCTTCCCCAAGTGCACCTAGACGAGCGAGAGGGCCCCACCTCTGCCGCCTGTGATCTGGCGGGGCCTGTGGAGGAGGGTGAGGTAGGGATATCGCCGGGCATAGAAGAGGGCATGCCCCAGAGAGAATCCTCCCTCCTACATGCTGCCCCATCATTGCCTCTCCAAGTCCCTAAGCCTTTGCTCCTGCTCCCTGACCCAACTCCTGTTAGCCAGCCCCCAGATGATGCCATGGAGGGCTGGTCCTTAGTACAGGGGAAGCGGGGCAAGCGGAAGGCTCGAGCTCCGCTCCTTCCATCTGATGTGGTAGCCCCCCGGAAGACCAGGAAGGGGGGAACCGATGCTGAGCCTTCCGCTTTGCCCCTGGGTGGGTTTTGTCCACCATTGCCGGCTAGGAAAGACGTGGCAGCATTGGAGGAAATCACTACCCCTCCTCCGGTGTCCCTTCCTATGGAAACCCCTGATGGAGCCCCTCTCGCCCCCTTACAATCTGAAGCCCCTGCACGCACCAAGGTGAGCGTCGCTTCGGGTGCAGGAGGGGAGAGCCCTGGGGTGGTGGAAGGTGATCTCCCTTCCATTTATGAGGAGATCGAGGCCCTGGGTCTGACCCCAGTTACCCAGGGGGAGGACGACCCTCTACCAGTGGGCCTCGATCTGAGCGACCTCGTCTCGGCCACGCTTTCCCCGTATTCCGTCCCCTTACCCACTGCTTCCACTCCCGCCTCTGAGGAGCCCCTGGACTCTTCCACCATCCCAGCTGCAGATGGCACCCCGCTAGCGGCCGCCGAACCTCTTGAGGTGACGGCCGGTGCCACGCAACCGGGACCCGAGTCGCCAGGAGGGAATCGTTCCAGATTCCAATGAGTGGCAGGTCCAGGGAAGAGCCTTAGCTGGGGGGAGGCTGTACCAGACCCGCCCGACCCAGGCAGGCTCCCAGGTACTCTCTGCTCGGGGCTGATAAGGCTCCTTAGCAGTTTCTCTCCAAACAAATTCCAGTTCAAGACACCTGAGAGCTCCACAGCAGGGCAGCATCCCCAGAGCGCAGCAGGGCGGGGGGTAGGGGGAGCAGTCGGTGGCAGCACCTGCCCCTCGTAAGGACCCTGCTCCACAGAGAGGGGAGAGGGTTTCTGTGAGTGCCAGGGGGCTCCATTTCCCCTTCCACTAGCTCCCCATTTACAGAGAGCCAGAGCAGTACCTGCAGCAGAGAGCGGGAGTTGCTGGTGGCCTCAGAGGCACAGGCCCTGCAGCGCCTCGGGCACCTGGCGCAAGTGCCGCATGATACGGAGCTGGCGCATCACATTGGCCGTGACGTCCTCCTGCTGCAAGGGAACGAGAACCTGTCTGAGACTCAGACGCCTCCGAGGAATCGGGGGGATTAACGGCCCCTGGAACCAGCAGCATTTCCACCCAGCCCCTGCACACCTCTGAGGGATGGATTCCCCCTCCTGACCCCCAGGATGGAATCTTGTTGTCCTTCCTAGTGACCTCCAGTGGCAACCCCCCTCCTTGTACGGGGAGCTCCTGCCACTTCCCCCTCAGTGCCCCTGACAGCTGTTCCACCTCCAATCCACAGCTCACGTTCTCAGACCCCTCTCCTCCAGCCCCACCCAGGTTGGGTAGGGAGGGGACTGTAGCGGGGGGGGCAGGAGGGATTCTGGCAGCAGTGAAGTGGGATGTGGGGAGGTTGAGGCCTTTCCCCAAGTCACCCCAGCCACTAATGCTGAAGCCGCAGGATGGCAGCCCTGGTGAATGGGACGGATCGGCAGCCCCTGCTGACTGAATCCTCCTGTTCTCTCCAGCAGGGCCGGCTTTAGGAAAGGCGGGGCCCAATTCGAACATTTTTGGCGGGGCCCCGGCAGGGATGACTAACAAAAAAAATAATGTAAAAAAAAGCCTTTCATTTCTTCCATGTATTATTTACTTTCCATAACTATATAAATAATAAAAGTATATATTATGTACATTGCATCATATATGCTGTTGATCGGTTATTAATGAGCTCCGTTTCACGTGTGTGGGTCCCCGCCACTCCCTGAGGGTGTGCTAGGGTGACCAGATGTCCTGATTTTATAGGGACAGTCCCGATTTTTGGGTCTTTTTCTTATAGGATCCTATTTATCCCCCACCCCCTGTCCCGATTTTTCACACTTGCTGTCTGGTCACCCTAGTGGTGTGCACATGTGTGGGTGCCAGCTGCTCCCTGCCCCCCTCATTGAAGCAGGTGTGCAGGGTTACTGCCCTGGGAACTGCAGGGCACCAGTGGACATGGGGCTGGCTGGAGGCAGGGCAGGGGCTCACTGGAGGTAGGGTCTGGCTGCAGGCAGGGCAAGGGGTGTGGGGCTGGCTGGAGACAGGGGTGTGTGGGGCTGGCTGGCTTTGGGCAGGGCCGCAGGGGGGTGCGGCAGCTCGGAGGAGGTGGGTCTCCAGCTCTGGCTCCAGGGCAGGTGTCATGGTGCTGGCAAGAGAGAGGAGCCGGCATTAGACTGTGCAGTGCGGGGATGGGACTGGCACCAACATGCAGGTGAAACTGCAGGGAAATAGGCACAGGCTGGCGAGAATGGAAACTGAGGCAGCGAGCCAGGGAATGACAAGGCCAAGGTTTCTCAGACAGACAGTGGCAGGGCAGGAATAGCACCTGTTCCCTGGACCCTGCTGCCCCTGCTGTATCTGATCCTGGGTGTGAGCCTCTCCCCAAAGCCGTTGCAATGTTACTGGAGTGAAAAGAACAGCCCAGCCAGGAGAGAGTGAACCTTCCCCCCACCTCTGCCAGAGGAGCCACCCTTGGGCGGTGGGTCTCGGTACCTGAGGTTGCCCACAGCAATCAGGGAGTTAGCGAGGATGGCGCCAGGTGGAGAGTTATCAGGCAGCTCCTCAGTGAGGAGACAAAGGAGCGTGTGAGATTTGGCCCTCACTGACACTTCCCAGTGAGGAGATTACACAGCCAGGGCCCCACACAGCCAGCAGGATCCCCCACCTGCCTCCCGCTCCTCCGATTCCTGCCCAATAGTGACCACTCTCCGAATTTCTCCCGTCTCTTCTCCCCAGTCTTCAGCCCCAGCAATCCCTGCCCTCTGCTGCCCCTCCAGCACCAACAATCCCCCATCCATTGGCCTGGGGAGATCCCTGCCCCTCCCATGTCTCTGTCTTTCCTCCAGCTGCTGGGCACTGTGTCTTGCTCACCACAATCCTCTCCGCCACAGCCGCCTTGCAGCAGTGCGGCTCCAGTGTGTCCTGCCCTCTCTGCTGTGCAGCGAGACGTGGGGTGGATGGCGAGCAGGAACACGAGCTGCTGGGCCTCCTCCTGCACCCACCAGGAGTGGGGTTAGGGGAGAGAGAGCCAGTTAGCCAGGGACCTCCCTGCCCCCACACAGCAGCTGCAGGACTCAGGCCTGAATGGGGGATAGTGGGGACCCGCCCATTGTCCAAATCACCCACCACTCCACCACAAGCAGGGTCAGGAACTGGGACAGTGCCTGTGGGGGGAGGAGACCCGGCTGGTGTGTGACAGACACCCCCACCTCTGGGGTCCCAGATCATGGAGGAGAAAGGTCCCCATTAGGGCTGGTGGATCATCAGGGACAAGACCCTCTGCAGGGGGTCAGGTGCTTTGAAGGGGCAGGACAGTTTCAGTTCCAGCACAGCTGGGGTACGTTTGTACCTTTTCTCCACCTTGGAGCTGCTCTCGGCTGTTATTGAGAGTAGCCTCCTCTGTGGCCACGTCCACCCATTCCTCCTCCTCGTCCCCTGAGTCCCTGGCAGTCCCTGCACCAGGGAGTGAAGGGGACAGGGTGACGCCTGCTGCCACTTGGGGGAAGGACAGGGGCACGGTGGGGCAATGTGTCCCGTTCCCACCTCCGGGACCCAGGGCAGATCGGGCCCCACACTCCCCCCTCTCAGTGATGCCTTCAGCCCCCAACTCCTTCAGGAGCCCATAGCAAAGAGACGCCCCCACGCTGTCCTGGACTCCCTGGGAGGTGCCTCCCCCCAACTGGAGCACCAAGGACCAAAGTGGCAGCATCTAGTGTCAATGGGGTTCATGTGGCTCAGGCCAGACCCCTGGGCTGGGGACCCGCCCCCATAGCACTGATCGAGGGCCTGGGCCCAGGGTGTTCACAGCCCCGCCCTCACCTCTCTCTGAGCCCAGCCTGACTCCTCACCTAGAACAAAGCAGCGGCGTCCATCGGCCTCGCTGCTGCCCGAGTCCCAAGCACTGCTGCTGTCCCATGGGGAGCGGGCCGAGCTGCTGGTGGTGGGACAGGGATCCTCCACCTCCTGCCCTGGGGAGGCTGGAAGGTCCTCACTGACCGGGCAGGGCGATGCCTCCTGCTGGGAATCAGGGCTGGGCTCCTGGGGCCGCTGCTGCCCACACAACATGCCCCAGAGTCACCTCCCCATCCCTGCCCCAGCCAGAGCAGCTCCTCCTCCCCGCACAGGGGTGCATGTAATGCAATCTACACGCACTGGCAGGAGTTCATTGCATGATCTGCTTCCTGCTGTTTGGTTCTGGGCTGTTGGAGTACGGGCTTGCAACCATCTGTGCACACATATTATACTAATTGCATCTAGACCACATCTCCCTAGATTGTTTGTGAGAATGTCCTTATTAACACCAAGATGGATCACATCTACTGTTTACCCACCTCCACTAGGCCCGTAACCCTGCCAAAGAAGTAGTTAGGATTGGTTTGGAATGATTTGTTCTTGACAAGTCCATGCTCACTAGTCCTAAGAACCAAATTGTCCTGTAGGTGCTGACAAACTGATTGTTTAAGAAGGAGTTCCAGTATCTTTCCAGGTATGTTAATGGATGGGAAGACGTTCTTTTTCAGGGATCTCTGACGAGAACTGGGGCACAGCACTTAGTTTGTTGAGGCCATAAAATGGAGACAGGCACCTCTTCTCTCCTCCCAGCACCCCAGATACCTAAAAGGGTGGGACTCACATCCCTCAATGGGCTTTAAAAAAGACAATGGTTACAATGTGGCCCCGACCATTTCTGGTTTCTGCAGACTAGATGTTTTAGCAAAGTTTAGAATTCCTTGGTGCTCAACACCGTGAAACTCCCCTTTCTCCTTCACAAAGGGCTTTAACGCCCCTTATCTCACCCAGGCTCTCGACTGCCCAAAGTTGGAGAATTGTCCCTGTTCCCATTGCAGAGCACCCCCCACGACACACACACAGAGTCCTCCTGATGGTGGGAGGGGAACAGAGCAAAGGACAGAAGATGTAAGAGATGAAGAGAAAGGAGGGAGGGATGGAGGAAAAGGTAAAACAAAAAGGACAAACCCTAATGTCCCCAGTGATTCTAAGGGACAAAATCCCAGGTGGGGAATAAAATTCGACCACCTTAAGCTAGTGTTTTCCATGCCTAGAATTCAACTGGCGCCAGATGCATAAGACTGAACAGGTTCCAAACCTCTCAGAGGCTCTTACCTTCTAAACAGGGACGTCAGTTTTCTAGTAAAATCAGGAAAAACAAAAGAGAAAACTCAAAAGCGGTTCCTCCTGGCGCTCATATACGTGAACCTAAATACTCTCTCAGTCCTCAAAGAGAGAGACCTCGAGAAGGAGACTTGCTGAAGCAAAGCTACAGGAGACTCTGAGGTTTCCCTGGCCCTGCGCCCCTGTCCTGCCTGGCTGATGTCAGCATCTCTCTGTGAGGTCACCACCTCCCCAGCACCTTTGACCAATAGGCTGAGGTCCTGAAAAAGGCCTTTGTGATGTCACTGCCACACCCACCCCTCCCCAGCAGTGCTAATGTTCTGCCGCAGGCCAGACACTTTGGAGGTTTGAGCTACTCCCTGTGGATCACCCCACTCAATGAGTGTTCATTCTAGGAAGCAAGCCGGCTAGACAGTAAAACATCACAGGCTGCTCCCAATACTACACTCGGTTTCTCAGAAATGAGTAGACTTTATGGGCAGAAGAGACAGTTAGAGCATCTAATCTGACCCCCTGCATATCACAGGCCTCCTGTCTACCACAATAGCTACTGTTGGGGTAAACACATTCCAGAAAGGCATCTAGTCTTTATTAAATGACATCAAGAGACGGAGAATCCACCACTTTCCTTGGTAGCTTCTTCCTGTGGTCAATCATCCTCGCTGTTGAATATTTGTGCCTTATTTGTCATAGGAATTTGTCTCTTTTCACCTTCCAGCCATTCCCAAACCTCAGCCAGTATTTGTAGGTGACAAATCTCATGAATTGTCACAGATTGCGGTGTTACTAGAGGAGGTTTTGGAATTAACTGATAAGTCACTGGGACCAGATGGCATTCACCCAAGAGTTCTGAAATTTCACTCAGATGTGAAATTGCAGAACTATTAATTATGGTTTGTAACTTGTCCTTTAAATCAGCTTCTGTATCCATGACTGGAAGATAGCTAATGTAACGCCAATATTTAAAAAGGGCACTATTGGTGATCCCGGCAATTACGGACCAGTAAGTCTAATGTCAGTACCGGGCAAATTAGTTGAAACAATTGTAAAGAATAAAATTGTCAGACACATAGAAGAACATAAATTGTTGGGCAAAAGTCAACATAGTTTAGGTAAAGGGAAATCGTGTCTTACTAATCTATTAGAGTTCTTTGAAGGGGTCAACAAACATGTGGACAAGGGGGATCCAGTGGACATAGTGTACTTAGATTTCCAGAAAGCATTTGACAAGGTCCCTCACCAAAGGGTCTTATGTAAATTAAGTTGTCATGGGATAAGAGGGAAGATCCTTTCATGGATTGAGAACTGGTTAAAAGACAGGGAACAAAGGGTAGGAATAAATGGTAAATTTTCAGAATGGAGAGGGGTAACTAGTGGTGTTCCCCAAGGGTCAGTCCTAGGACCAATGCTATTCAACTTATTCATAAATGATCTGGAGAAAGGGGTAAAAAATGAGGCGGCAAAGTTTGCAGATGATACTAAAGTGCTCAAGATAGTTAAGACCAAAGCAGACTGTGAAGAACTTCAAAAAGATCTCACAAAACTAAGTGATTGGGCAACAAAATGGCAAATGAAATTTAATGTGGACAACGTAAAGTAATGCACATTGGGAAAAATAACCCCAACTATACATACAATACGATGGGGGCTAATTTAGCTAAAACGAATCAGGAAAAAGATCTTGGAGTCATCGTGGATAGTTCTCTGAAGACTTCCACGCAGTGTGCAGCGGCAGTCAAAAAAGCAAACAGGATGTTAGGAATCATTAAAAAGGGGATAGAGAATGAGACGGAGAATATCTTATTGCCCTTATATAAATCCATGGTACACCCACATCTTGAATACTGTGTACAGATGTGGTCTCCTCATCTCAAAAAAGATATACTGGCATTAGAAAAGGTTCAGAGAAGGGCAATTAAAATGATTAGAGGTTTGGAAGGGGTCCCATATGAGGAGAGATTCAAGAGGCTAGGACTTTTCAGCTTGGAAAAGAGGAGACTATGGGGGGATATGATAGAGGTATATGAAATCATGAGTGATGTGGAGAAAGTGAATAAGGAAAAGTTATTTACTTGTTCCCATAATATAAGAACTCCACTAGTAACCTCCCTCCAGCCTGACAGTTCACCTTTCAGTACGACCCGTTGTAGTCTCCCCTTTAACCAGTTCCTTATCCACCTTTCAATTTTCATATTGATCCTCATCTTTTCCAATTTAGCTAATAATTCCCCATGTGGAACCGTATCAAATGCCTTACTGAAATCGAGGTAAATTAGATCCACTGCGTTTCCTTTGTCTAAAAAATCTGTGACCTTCTCAAAGAAGGAGATCAGGTTGGTTTGGCACGATCTACCTTTTGTAAAGCCATGTTGTATTTTGTCCCAATTACCATTGACCTCAATGTCCTTAACTACTTTCTCCTTCAAAACATTTTCTGAGACCTTGCATACTACAGATGTCAAACTAACAGGACTGTAGTTACCCGGATCACGTTTTTTCCCTTTCTTAAAGCTAGGAACTATGTTAGCAATTCTCCAGTCATACGGTACAACCCCTGAGTTTACAGATTCATTAAAAATTCTTGCTAATGGGTTTGCAATTTCATGTGCCAGTTCTTTTAATATTCTTGGATGAAGATTATCTGGGCCCCCCGATTTAGTCCCATTAAGCTGTTCGAGTTTGGCTTCTAACTCAGATGTGGTAATATCTACCTCCATATCCTCATTCCCATTTGTCATCCTACCATTATCCCTAAACTCCTCATTAGCCTCTGAAAGACTGAGGCAAAGTATTTGTTTAGACATTGGGCCATGCCTAGATTATCCTTAACCTCCACTCCATCCTCAGTGTTTAGTGGTCCCACTTCTTCTTTCTTTATTTTCTTCTGATTTATATGGCTATAAAACCTTTTACTATTGGTTTGAATTCCCTTTGCAAGGTCCAACTCTACATGGCTTTCAGCCTTGCTCACTTTGTCCCTACATGTTCTGACCTCAGTAAGGTAGCTTTCCTTGCTGATCACTCCCATCTTCCACACCTTGTAGGCTTTCTGCTTTTTCTTAATCATCTCTCTGAAATGCTTGCTCATCCAACTTGGTCTACAACTCCTGCCTATGAATTTTCCCCCTTTCTTGGGATGCAGGCTTCTGATAGTTTCTGCAACTTTGACTTGAAGTAATTCCAGGCCTTCTCCGCCTTTAGATCCAAAAGTCCTTCAGTCCAATCCACTTCCCTATCTAATTTCCTTAATTTTTTAAAGTTAGCCCTTTTGAAAAAAAAAACCAGAGTCACAGATCTATTTTTGTTTACCCTTCCATTTAGTTTAAACTGAATTAGCTCATGATCGCTCAAACCAAGGCTGTCCCCTACAACCATTTCTTCTAAGAGATCCTCACTACCCACACCAAATCTAAAATGGCATCCCCTCTTGTTGGTTCTTCAACTACTTGGTGAAGGAATCCATCAGCTATCACATCTAGGAAAATCTGAGCCCTATTATATTACTAGCACTTGTCCTCCAGTCTATATCTGGGAAGTTAAAGTCTCCCATGATCACACAATTCCCATTAGTATTTATTTCATTAAAAACATTAAAGAGGTCTCTATCCCTATCCAAATCAGACTCCTGTTCTAACAGACAGCAAACCCCCCAAAGACAGGGATAGAGCCCAGGAATCGAGATGGTGGGGAAATTTCATTGAAACCGTTTCTGTCCGAAAATCCCATTCAAACTAAACCAGTTTCTTTCTTGAAATCATATCAAGTGGCATGAAAATTCTTTGCAAAAATATTTTGTTGCAAAACAAAAGCATCTTCTGTGTCACAAAAAGAACAGGAGTACGTGTTTGTCTCGTCGCACACAAAGAGGAGACACTTAGATCTCAAAAATTAGATAAGATGTTTCAGTCTGAGCTAAGTAGTTGCTGCTCTTAACAATTGCAACATAATAAAATACGAATAAAATAGACTATTTCAGCCATTCTATTATGTCCTAATCTGATCTGAGTAAACATGATAGGACACCTCATCTTATGCACTGCTCCTAGTGACACTCTCCAATAGATCCCCATCCTCCACCTGTCGGGAGGTAGGTAGGAGCGGATTGTTATCCCTACTTGAAAGAGGGAGAAGCTAAGGCTGAGAAAGGAGAATTGACTTGTCTTAGGTCACACAGCCAGTCCGTGGCAGAGTTGGGAATAGGACCCAAGAGCCCTGATTTTCAAACTAACCATCGGATCTTGAATTTCAGACATTGAATGACCTGAATAAAGTGCTCTCAAGTGAGTTCCAGACCAGCAAGGGTTCATAGTAATTATTCAGCAAGTATTTTAGGAGAACTGGAATGGTAGAGAAAATAATGAACTGCAGAGAAGCAGCAAAATTTGTCGAACATATGACTGGTTATGACTATTTACTTGGTCTTAAAAGAAAACAACAGGGACCTGAGTCTCCTCCCTGTCAATAACGGCCTGCTCAGCCAATCAGGGTAGAGACCGAGGGGCGGGAGGATGAGGGTTCTCACCAGAGAGCCCAAAGGATGGCCCAGGTCACCGCTGGGGATCACTGTCTGAGCACTATTTCAGCCCCACATTTTTCGGTGGACCTCCCAC
>NC_048313.1:1015323-1046556 GCF_013100865.1 Trachemys scripta elegans | reverse complement strand
TTGATCGGTTATTAATGAGCTCCGTTTCACGTGTGTGGGTCCCCGCCACTCCCTGAGGGTGTGCTAGGGTGACCAGATGTCCTGATTTTATAGGGCCAGTCCCGATTTTTGGGTCTTTTTCTTATTGGATCCTATTTTTCCCCCACCCCCTGTCCCGATTTTTCACACTTGCTGTCTGGTCACCCTAGTGGTGTGCACATGTGTGGGTCCCAGCTGCTCCCTGCCCCCCTCATTGAAGCAGGTGTGCAGGGTTACTGCCCTGGGAACTGCAGGGCACCAGTGGACATGGGGCTGGCTGGAGGCAGGGCAGGGGCTCACTGGAGGTAGGGTCTGGCTGCAGGCAGGGCAAGGGGTGCGGGGCTGGCTGGAGACAGGGGTGTGTGGGGCTGGCTGGCTTTGGGCAGGGCCGCAGGGGGGTGCGGCAGGGGTTGCCTGGAGACAGGGCAGGGGGTGCGGCAGAGGCTGGCTGTGGGCAGGGGGTGCAGGGCTGGCTGCAGGCAGGGCAGGGAGGCGGGGCTGGTGTGGGCAGAACAGGGGCGGCGGGGCTGGACGTACGGCAGGGGTGCAGCAGGGGCTGGCTGCGGACAGGGGGTGCAGGGCTGGCTGGAGACGGGGCTGGCTGCGGGCAGGGCAGGGCAGGGGGTGCGGGGATGGTGCGGGGATGGGGTGCAGCAGAGGCAGCTGGAGCCCCGGCCCTTTAAATAGCCCCTGAGTCCCCCGCTATCCCAGGGCTCTGGGGGCTATTTAAAGGGCCCAGGGCTCCCCTGCTTCTACCGCCCCGGCCCTTTAAATAGCCGCGGGAGCCCTGGGGAAGCAGCGGGGCTCCAGTGGCTATTTAAAGGGCCGGGGCGGTAGAGGCAGCAGGAGCCCCGGACTTTTTAAATAGCCCCCAGAGCCCCGCAGCCCTACCCCAGGGCTCCAGCAGTGGGGGTCTGGTAGCAATTTAAAGGGCCTGGGGCTCCGGCCCCTGCTGGGAGCCCTAGGTCCTTTAAATTGCCCCCTGGGGAAGCCGGGCCACCCTGGTACAGCGCACTGGCTCTTGCAGGTACACCGTACCGGGGTTTGGGCCCGGGGCCCAATTCAGGGGAATTGGTTGAATTGGCCTAAAGCCGGCCCTGGTGGGGGTATGGCCACAGAGCCGCAGGGAGGGGAACCCTGAGGTGTGGGGGCTGGGTGGGTACTGGGAGTTCCTCCTGAAGGGACGGGGGTTGGCCAAGGTCACTCAGCCCCCGGGTGTGGGAGGGGGACTGGCTGAGGGCACTCAGAGCCCCAGGAAGTGCGGGGGGGCTGAGGGGAGGGACTGGCCAGGGGCACTCAGAGCTCGGGGGAGGGGCTGTCTTGGGGGGCACTCAGAGCCCCAGGAGATGGGTGGGGGAGGGGCACACAGGATTTCAGGAATTCCCTGGCAGTGAAGAGCTGCTGGCGGCAGGGAGGAGCCAGCCGTGACAATCCCCACTTGGGATCCCTGGCTGGGCTAGTGGCTATGGGGGCCCGTGGCCAAGCTGCAGCGGAAGGTGATCTGAAGGAAATGCCTCGGCCTCGGCCTCCGGCTAGGAAGGGCCTCGGCCAGACAATGACCCACCGCGCAGTGTCCCAGCTCCTTGCCCCACAGGTCGGGGAGTCCCCCCAGCCAGCAGGAAGGGCCAGGGCACGAAGAAGGGTAAAGGCCCCGCTAAAAAAGCCAGGCCCTCCATGGCAGGGGGTGCCCCCACTGCCACGGCTCCGCAACCGGCCACGGCATCCCTCCCTGCTGTTCCCTCCACCAGCTCTGTGGGTGTCCCACCCCCAGCTCCCAGGGCATACGCCCAGGTGGCGGCAGCCCCCCCGCCTGCCGCTACGTCATCTCCCCCATCCACCGCCTCTGCTACCATCTATAGCGGCCGGGGCCCCTTCCCCACCTTGACCAGGAAGCACGGCGTCCGTTGCCTCCTGGTACCCGCCTCGCCCCACATGGAGACCTACGTGCGGGCGTTGGTGAGGGTGGTGGGGCCCATGGCCATTGTGGCAGCCTCCAAGATGTACGGAAAGGTTGTCTTCTTCCTAGCATCGGAGGCCACTGCCCAGGAGGCAGTGGAGAAGGGCCTGGCGGTGGGGGGCGTGTAAGTCCCCCTGGAGCTGCTAGAAGACCTGGGCGCCCGACTGGTCCTGACTTCTGTCCCTCCCTTCCTTTCCGGTGGGCCAGCCTTTATTCTACTCTGATCCCGAAGCCCACCGGGGACATCAGTTGGCGGCTCCTTCACGGAGCCGTGAGCATGGGCGTGTACTTGGCGCGGTTTACCCCTATCCCAGACACCTGCCCCTTTTGTGGCGTGAGGGAAACCCTGGCGCATGTTTACCTGGAGTGCGCCAGGCTGCAGCCCCTATTCCGGCTCCTCAAGGATATTTTGTTACGATTTTGGTTGCACTTTTCCCCTCACCTTTTTATTTATGCACTCCCTATCCGTCGCCCCACAAAGTCACGGGACCTCCTGGTCAACCTCCTCCTGGCCCTAGCGAAACTGGCCATCTATAAAACCAGGGAGAGGAGGTTGGCCGATGGAGTCTCCTGTGACTGTGGGGCCTATTTCCGGTCCTCCGTTCGTTCACGTATCCAGGCAGAGTTCCTCTGGGTGGCGTCCACTGACTCCCTTGACGCCTTCGAGGAGCAGTGGGCGCTGTCCGGGGTTCTCTGCTCAGTGTCCCCATCTGGTTCGCTTCGTTTGACCCTTTGACCTCACTCCTGTCCCTGTTCTTTTATTAGTTGTCCCCCATAATTTTTTGATCTCCAGGTCCTGTGGACCCCCCCCTTAGGCTGGGGGGGATCCTTTAGCAGTGGGCTTTGCCCGCCCACTTCCTGGATCCCAATAGGTCTGGTCACTCAGGGAACAGAAAACTACTCATCCGGTGACCAGTATATTTGCCCTCTACCAGACTCCTGTACCCGACTAGTCTGGGTCTGTCACACTAGCATAGGCATCACCATACTACCATGGATAGAGGGGCAGCTTTGCAACCAACAGAGCAAGAGTCCTATTAATTTCAAAGCAATTTCATACTGTAAAGATGATGCACAGTACAACTATCAGAGTAGCAGCCGTGTGAGTCTGTATCCGCAAAAAGAAGAGCAGGAGTACTTGTGGCACCTTAGAGACTAACAGATTTATTAGAGCATAAGCTTTCATGGACTACAGCCCACTTCCGAAGAAGTGGGCTGTAGTCCACGAAAGCTTATGCTCTAATAAATCTGTTAGTCTCTATAGTACAACTATGTAGGAAAAACTGGGTAAGTATAACAGAGCAATTATATTTCTGAAAAATCAGAGCAATGGGGAAGTAATATTTTTGCTTGAGATCGTCTCCCAGGAGCCTGGGGCAGCGTGGGGCAGGGTCCCAAACTGGCTGTTCAGATTGGTTATTGTGAATAAATCCATCACCAGCCGTGCCCCAACCTCTCCTGTGTTACCGAGACCCAGCTGGATACATGAGCTGGCCCTGCATGGGCTCAGCTCTGGGTGGCAGGCTACCTGGTATAGGTATACCTGTGCTTTGACCTCAGATGGAGGGAATGGTGAAGTCAGGGCAGTGTGTCCACCTCCCTTGTGAGACCTGGGATAAAATGACTCTGGGGATCTACTGATCTCCCCCACCCCCGCTCCCCTGCCTGCGCTGACTGAGCCATTGTCAGTCCTGGCGCTGAAGTTGCCCAGATGAGTTGTGTGGGGGTAAGTCTGAGAACTGTGCCGTTGATGATAATCATGTTGGGTTGGGGCCATCTGGTCTTGATATCAGAGTATTATTTTAGGGCAGTGGTTCCCAAACTGGGGTTCGTGAACCCTTGGTGGTTCGCGAAATGTATCAGGGGGTTCTCAGAAAAAAATTCTGTAATGGCGGACAGAGGGACCCCAGGCCCTGTGGGGCGCAGGGGCCGGCAGCTCCAACCCCGTGACCACGCCGACATGGCAGAACAAGTTGAAGCTTTGTTGTAGTCGTGCATTGTTTGCCTAGACTGCTCAAGATCCGAATGCTTGTGGGAGGAACTTCTTAAATACCTTCATGCTGTTTCATGATGAAACATGTAGGAGGCTTAATTGAAGGGATATGAGCCACAAGAGTGAAATCTTGGAAGAGTGTTGCCGTTTTCATAATGTAATAAAATTAATAAGAATGAAATAATAAATAGTGTGTAATAAGCGTGTCATAAATCCTTTGTTTATTTCAAGATCACTGCTTCTATAATGTACAACTCAGGTAAGGGAGAAAATCCCTGGAAATATTCATTTTTAGGAGGGAGTTCGCAAGCTTTGATATTTTCGTGAAAGGGGTTCACGAGTTGTTAAAGTTTGGGAACCACTGTTCCAGGGGGTTTCTGGCTTGGCTCAGGCCCACCCTGGATCTCCTCTTCAGTGCTGGGTACAGGCGGCTTAACAACCACGCATCTCTTCACTGCAAGCCTGTTTCAATGGTCACTCCTGGGAGCCCTGTGGTGGACAAAGTATCTAAATCTTACTCCATGCAGCAGTAGCTTAGATATCTCTTCCCCTGACAGTCCCTGTGTCCTTCCCCCCACTTCCCCCCCTCCGTCACCTTGGTACCTGTAGCAGATAGCATGGCCCAGCAGGAGGCTGGGACACTAGGGGAAAGTGCCGTAGGGACCTCCCCAGTGTTGGATTATGACAGGTTTCAGTGGTAGCCGTGTTAGTCTCTATCAGCAAAAAAAACAAGTCCTTGTGGCACTTTAGGGAAATTTGTTAGTCTCTAAGGTGCCACAAGGACTCCTCGTTTTTTTTTAGCATTGGATTAGAGAGAGATGGGGAGGGGGCAGAGATGGGAAGGGGGCAGAATTTGAGGTAACAAAGACACGTCTTTAATTAGAAGTAAACGAGAGCAGAGGATGCAGGAATTCCAGTTAAGTAACAGGAATTGCCAGGTGCTGGCACACCCAAGCAGGGATCAGTGGTAGGAAGGGGGTACGGGGAGAGCTGTGCTACAATCCCATGACCTCCTCTAGCTTGGGTTACCTTTGTCCTCAGGCCCCATTTCCAGCCTTTGGAGGAGACATGGCAAGGCACCTGTCCCTTCTGCACTGTGAACCTGTTGGCAAGAGATCAAGAGCTACACACACCAGATGCGCACCTCCGGGAGCGTGACACACCTCTCCTAAGCCGCCCACGCCCATCTTCTGCTGAACAACAACACATTCGGGCCCACGTGCCAGTGAGCGCTAGGTGGCTAGTGGGTGGCGGTGTTTGAATGGGCAGCCTATCGTGAATCTGATTCATAGCAGTGTTGATCCCTGGGCTGTGTCAGTTTAATACAGCTAAATGCAAATGTATACAACTAGGAACAAAGAATGCAGGCCACACGTACAGAATAGGGGACTCTCTCCTGGGAAGCAGCGACTCTGAAAAAGATTTGGGGGTCGTGGTGGAGAATCAGCTGAACGTGGGCTCCCAGTGCGATGCTGTGGCCAAAAGGGCTAATGTGATCCTTGGCTGAATAAACAGGGGACTCTCGAGTAGGAGCAGAGAGGTGATTTTACCTCTGTATTTGGCACTGGTGCGACCGTTGCTGGGATCCTGTGTCCAGTTCTGGTGCCCACAATTCACAAGGGATGGTGATAAACTGGAGAGGGGTCAGAGAAGAGCAACAAGAATGATTAAATGATTAGAAAATCTGCCTTATGGTGATAGACTCAAGGTGCTCAACCTCAAGGTATTTAGTTTACCAAAGAGATGGGTAAGGGGTGACTTGATCACAGTCTGTAAGTACCTACCAAGGGAACAAATATTTAATAACAGGCTCTTCAATCTAGCAGAGAAAGGTCTAAAATTATCCAGTGACTGGAAGTCGAAAGAAGACAACTTCAGACTGGAAATAAGGTGTGAACGTTTAACAGTGAGAATAATTAACCATTGCAACAGTTCCCAGGGTTATGATGGATTCTCCATCACAGGCAATTTTCAACCAAGTTTGGATGTTTTTCTAAAAAATCTGCCCTCGGAATTATTTTGGGCAGGTCTCTGGCCTGTGGTATACAGGGCAGACTCGATGAACACAATGGTCCCTTCTGGCCTTGCAGTTTATGAATCTTCTCGGTTGGGAATGCTCCCAGGGTGAGCCCAGCAGTTTTTAGCTGGAAATCCAGCTTGGCATTTCTGACTGTGATGAGCTCTCCGGCTGCTCTGTGGCTACACTAGCAGGAAGGGTAAGCACCATTACCCTTCTACGCCAGATTCACCTACTCTCCCTCAGGAAGCACCTGGATGCGCACTGAGTTAGCTTCACTCAGCCATCTGAAGAACAACCCCTCCAAGCTGCGGAAAGTTGTGGGGAGAGCTTGGATCCACTACTGGTGGGAATTGCTAGTGCACTCCTCTGCCCCCCATCCCCTCACCAAGCCTCAATTTCCTTCCCCCTTAAAGCAGCAGTGATTAGCTGCTTGCTGCTGAAACCATCTTAAAGGCGACCCCCGCCCCCGAAAAAGAGGGAGGTATGTGTAACCCTCCTGCCCGTCAGAGTTGGCAGCAACAAGGGCCGGGTTCTGTATCTAGGGGTTCCGTTTCAATAACACCACACAAAACCGGCTCGAGCCCCCGCCCAGTGACCTGGGACAATTACATACCACCCCCCGGGCGCCTCTAAGAGGCAATACTTCCCCTCTCGCAAGCACGGAGTCTGAGAGGAGCAAAAGCCTTTTAATAAAGGAGGGAAACAATGCGGCATCATGTTGGGGAAACATCACAAACAGGAGTCATAACACAAAACATTGCGGCATTATGTTGGGGAAACACCACAAACAGGATTCATAACACAAACCATGAGCAAAAGACCCACCCCCAAGTAAGTTTGGCAGTGTCCTTTTCCCCTCAGGGTCTTAAGTCCAGCAACCCAACAGTCACCCCACCCACCGCTTGTGTCCTTGGTCTGTGCAGCCCCCAGAGTTCAGAGGTTCCTCTGCAGAGTTTACCTCCCAGCCTGGGTGGAAGTGGGGAGAGGTATGGGAGGGGGCAGCTTACATGCTCCGCTGCTCAGGTCAACAGCCAGTTGCCAAGCCTGTCCATGGGGTTCTGTTGCAGTCTTCACCACCAGCCGCTCCTCTCTACCAGCCACCCTGCTGGCCGCTCCCCAATATGTCCTCAGCGCCCTCCCCCCCATACACACACTTAACACAGCTCTCAGTGATTTCAGCTGTTAGTAGGGGGCCCCAATACTGGCGCACTCAGAACCACTTGCCCAAAGTAGGTCTAATGCTTAGACCTAGGAATCAGTGATCTCAGCTCTGCAGCACAAAACAAGACTCCTAATGGAGTCAAAATTAGCTCTGCTATTACACGGTGGAGAAAGGAGGGGTCCACATAGTGTTTAGGGCCCTCAGAAGGGGCCCACACTACCAGGTCCCCATCCCCATCCCCAGCCTCTCTTGCGCCGCTGCTGATGACAATATTGTTGCAGTTCTCATCTATGGCTACGCATATGACTCCGCAGTCTGAATCCTGACACACAGAGTCGGCCACACTGAGGGCATGGGAAGTCTGATGTTTGATGATGCAGCTCTGTGGCGCCTTTCACATGCAGCTTGGAGATAATTTCCTCGATCCCACTCAAACTGGTCACGTGCTGATCTTGTCAGAGGCCGCCAGTGAGTCCTGTTCTGAGCCATTTGCTCCAGTTCTTTGGGATTGATGCCAGCCCACTGGAGACTGCTTTTCAGATGATCTTTGAAGCGCTTATATGGTCACCAGCTACAGATTTGTGTCAAACATTCTTCCAGTTCAGGAGAGGCTCAAGACCCAGGCTGGGGGTCAGGGGTGCCATGGGCGAGGCCACATCCCCTCTTGTATGTTTATTCAATTCGGGGGTCAGTTTTGCCAATGTTACTTGAACAGGCCACCAAAGCGAGCACTGTCAGGCTGTGGGTAACATCTTCAAAATCCCCTAAGTGATTTAGGAGCCCACGGCCCATTTCCAAAAGTGACTTAAGAGCCTAAGGGCTTGTCTAGGTGGGGACATTTATCGACAGAACTATACCAGCATGATTAGAGCAGGGAAGTTGGCTGGCCCAGATATTTCAGAATAAACTCTTCTGGAATAGCTCCCATGTGGACACTAGTCAGCAGGGGTGGCCAACCTGAGCCTGAGAAGGCGTCAGAATTTACCAATGACCCATAGTAATACGTCAGCAGCCCCCCAGCAGTTCCCACCACCCGCTCCCAGCGTCTTCCACCCACCAGGAGCCCCGCCAATCGGCGCCTCCCCACACCTCCCGATCAACTGTTTCGTGGCATGCAGGAGGCTCTGGGTGGGAGGGAGGAGGAGTGAGGGCATGGCAGGCTCAGGGGAGGGGGCGGGAAGGGGTGGAGTGGGAGTGGGAGGGGCAGGGCCTGTGGCAGAGCCAGGGGTTGAGCAGTGAGCACCCCCCGGCACATTGGAAAGTTGGCACTTGTAGCTCCAGCCCCAGAGTCGGTGCCGGTACAAGGAGCCACCTATTAACTTCTGAAGAGCCCCATGTGGTTCCAGAGCCACAGGTTGGCCACCTCTGCTAGTCAGGAATAAAAGTGTTTTTATTCTGGAATCACTAGTCCACTTCCAAAGAAACATGGAGGGAGACTGGGGGACCCGACTATGGGTGGAAAGGGGGAAGAGGAGTTCACACTGAGTCCCTCTGCAGAAGCCTAGCAGAGTGGGGTCCTGGTCCATGACTCGGACTCCTGGGTGCTACCATAATACACCTAATAAGAGGAGAATGGGGACACTGGTATGGGGGGATGGGCAGCACACAGAACCCCTGGCAGGAGTTTGGACATGAGGGCCCCTGGAATGGAGCCCAAAAGAGGAATGGGGGCCATGGAGAGTAAGGGGGCAATGAGGGGACACATGGAGCCCCTGTCCCCAGGGAGGGAGAATAAGGGAGAAGGAGGGGCCAATGGAGGGGGTGAGAATGGGAGACAATGGTATGGGAGAAGGATATGGGGGACACATAGAGCCCGTGGCATGGTGGGGAGGTGGAGACCCTGGGATGGGTAAGAGGAATGGGGCACACAGAGCCCCTGGCATGGTGGGGAAGTGGAGACCCTGGGATGGGGAGGAGGGATGGGGGCACACAGAGCCCCTGGCATGGTGGGGAAGTGGAGACCCTGGGATGGAGAGGAGGGACGGGGGCACACAGAGCCCCTGGCGTGGTGGGGAAGTGGAGACCCTGGGATGGGGATGAGGGAGGGGGGCACACAGAGCCCCTGGCGTGGTGGGGAAGTGGAGACCCTGGGATGGGGATGAGGGTTGGGGGCACACAGAGCCCCTGCCATAAGAGTGGGGCCTGGGGGGGCTCAGGGAGTCCCTAGAATTAGAGGTGCTGGAACTA
This sequence comes from Trachemys scripta elegans, assembly GCF_013100865.1. Classification (NCBI taxonomy): domain Eukaryota; kingdom Metazoa; phylum Chordata; order Testudines; family Emydidae; genus Trachemys; species Trachemys scripta. The sequence continues at coordinate 1,037,219 of NC_048313.1, read as the reverse complement.
GGAGTGAAGCGGGTGCAGCACCCCCTGGCTTGAACTGGTTTCTCTTATAGTCCGGGGTTACAGTCTGGTTCAATGGCTCTCAGCACCCCCACTATAAACATTGTTCCAGCCCCCCTGCCTAGAAGAAAGGTGAATGGGCGGGTGACACACATGGAGCTTGTGGTGAGGAAAGAGAGGAATGCAACAAGCCCTGGTGAGTGCAATGCATTTGGCCTACAGATGTACCAATGTGTACAGCCCTCTAGTACTGACATAACCGTTGCACTATAATGATAGGGGTATAGTTCTGCCACTAAATATCCCAGTGTAGACAAGCCCTAAGTCTCACTGTAGGTCAATGGGATTTAGGCGCCTCGGTCACATAAGCAGTTTTGAAATCGTTATCCAGCATCATGTGAGCACCCCTCCCATCTCTCATCATTCCAGGGACTCCCTGCATCAGGGACTCCCCGTTATAGAGGCCACAGGGCAGGTCCTCCTCAATCTTTACATCCCTGTCCCTGTGCACATGACACATGGCAGCACAGGGAGGCTGGCAGGCAGGGGGAGGGCTTTTAGCATCATCCTCACATAGTATAAATTGACGCTTTCAGAACAGCGGAGGTAGTTCATGTCCCTGTCTTTGGATGCCGGCGTTGCCCTCCTCTCCTGTACAGTTGAGGCAGAATTCAATACTAAAATACACTTGTCACTAAAGGCTCGGCCCTGCACCCACTGAAGCCAGTGGCAAAATTCCCATTGACTTTTAAGGGGCAGGATTAGGGTTGCCAACTTGGTAATATTTAAAAACGGGACACTCTGGAAACGCTGGACACTCCCCCCGACGCCCTGTCCCTGCCCAGCCTCTTCCCCTGAGGTTTTGCCCCCATCCACTCCTCTTCCCCCTTCCCCCTCCATCGCTCATGGCTTTTCTCCTTCCACCCCCACTCCTGGGTCAGGAGGGACTTGCCTGCTGGGAGCTGCAGCCCCCGACGCAGGTAGGAGGCAGTCCCGGCTGAGTAGGGGCTAGAACAGGTGATGACCCAGCGCCTCCCCTGCCTGCAGTAATCGGATTTTGAGTGCCTGGTCAGTAGATCTGTCAAGTCCCCTTTTCGACCGGACTTTCAGGTCGAAAACCGGGCACTTGGCCACCACCGGATCAGGCTTTCAAGTCTGTAATTGTTTCATCTGTGCCTATGAATTTTTAAATTCTGCAGTTAGAACATTGGGCTCGTCGGTCTGCTCTGCACCCGAACAGAGGACAAGGTCATAGGGCTCATTCAAAGCTTTAGGGAAAGCGCGGCACACACGGGCCTGCAGGAACTAATTGTCTCTCCAGTCAATCCCAAGAATGACAATTACATTTAAGAGGCTTGTTTCCTCAGAACTTGCAGGACCAGTCATATCAAATATCTAGGTGTAGCCCTAGAAAAGCTGACTTCCTGAGAGCAGATCCAGAACATAAACAAAGCTGTCAAGAACAATCAGAGCATTAGAGATAACAATGCCCAGGAGACAAGTTCGTCCTCCCTTTTGAGCAATCAAGGATGTTCTAGGCCCTGTCCACCTGGGCAAAAATGTTGGTCTTTTCAATGGCGTGAACTCTGCTGAGGGAGATGAACTCAACTGAAACACCCCCTTTAGGACCTTATCTTCACTAGGAAAATGATGTGTTTTCAACATGTTTTAAAACCCAGGTATTTTAAAACCCAGGTGTCACTAGTCAGGGCTGGTTGAACCTCTGTCCCTCTTTGGTCTCTCTCAGTGCACATACCCCATCCCCCGGATTACCTCTCGGGGGGGGGGGGGAATCATGTGATTCTCCCACTCTCAGACCAGGCCCCAAGCTACAGTGCCCTGTGTATCAACCATGCTTACCCAGCAGGTCTGAGTGGGTTCAGTGCCAGCAGTTCTTCCCTTTGGGAGCTTGTGACCAGTGGAGCATACAGTGACCGGATGGCTTTCTCAAACCAAAGTACTGTTTAATCTTAACAATAGGAACAAAGCATAACATAAGAGAAAAAAGGTTTTAAAACAACAAAAGGTCTACACACCCGTCTGTCTTACCTACAGCCCTACTGGGGGCCCACTACGTCTAATTTCCCTTGGGTCCTAATTTGTTAGCATCTGGGTTCTCAGCCTCAAAAACCCACGTCTCTCCTTGAGAGAGGAGTCTCTTTAAACCCTCATGAGCCTTTTGTTTCCTCCTTCCACCCCCACTTCACGGCAACTGATTCATTCCTGGGGAGACCTGCCAGGCAAGCCTAGCTGGGGGTGCCCCAGAGCCTCAAAGCAAATGGCTCTTTCGTTGTCCCCCAAGTATTTGCTGAGAAGTGACAATCTGGATCCACCGCCCTCTTCCTGGATGCAATTCCTGATAACCCTATGAGTTATCCCTGTAAACTCAATACATACAGGTGCATGGAGTGAAACATACAGTAGGGAGGTATAAAAAATACACAGCATATGAAAAAATGGGAGTTGCCTTACCAAGTGAGGGGTCAGTGCTAACGAGCTAGTTCAATTAAGGTGGAAGTGGGCTATTCTCAACAGTTGACAAGAAGCTGTGAGTCTCAGCAGGGGGAAATTAGTTTTTGTAGTGACCCGTCCTCTCCCAGTCTTTATTCAGGCCTAATTTGATGGTGTCCAGTTTCCAAATTAATTCCGGTTCTGCAGTTTCTCGTCGGAGTCTGTTTTTGAAGTTGTTTTGTTGAAGAATTGCCACTTTTAAGTCTGTTATTGAGTGTCCAGGGAGATTGAAGTGTTCTCCTACTGGTTTTTGAATGTTATAATTCCTGATGTCAGATTTGTGTCCATTTATTCTTTTACGTGGAGACTGTCCGGTTTGGCCAATGTACATGGCACAGGGGCATTGCTGGCACATGATGGCATATATCACGTTAGTAGATGTGCAGGTGAATGAGCCCCTGATGGTGTGGCTGATGTGGATAGGTCCTACGATGGTGTCCCTTGAATAGATATGCAGACAGAGTTGGCACTGGGGTTTGTTGCAAGGATTGGATCCTGGGTTAGTGTTTTTGTTGTGTGGTGTGTAGTTGCTGGTGAGTATTTGCTTCAGGTTGGGGGGCTGTCTGTAAGCGAAGACTGGCCTGTCTCCCAAGGTCTGTGAGAGTGAGGAATCGTCCTTCAGGATACGTTCTAGATCATTAATGATGTGCTGGAGAGGTTTTGTTGGGGGCTGTAGGTAACGGCTAGTGGTGTTCTGTTACTTTCTTTGGTGATCTTCCAGAAAACACCATCCTGGCCACTATGGATGTAGAAGCCCTCTAAACCAACATTCCACAAAAAGATGGACTACAAGCCATCAGGAATAAAATCCCCGATAATGTCACAGCAAACCTGGTGGCTGAACTTTGTGACTTTGTCCTCACCCACAACTATTTCAGATTTGGGGACAATTTATACCTTCAAGTCAGCAGGACTGCTATGGGTACCGGGATGGCCCCACGGTATGCCAATATTTTTATGGCTAACTTAGAACAACGCTTCCTCAGCTCTCGTCCCCTAACAGCCCCACTCTACTTGTACTACATTGATGACATCTTCATCATCTGGACCCACGGGAAGGAGGCCCTTGAGGAATTCCACCAGGATTTCAATAATTTCCATCCCACCATCAACCTCAGCCTGGACCAGTCCACACAAGAGATCCACTTCCTAGACACTAGTGCTAATAAGCGATTGTCACATAAACACCATCCTATACCAGAAGCCCACTGACCACTATACTTACCTACATGCCTCCAGCTTTCATCCAGACCACATAACACAATTCATTGTCTACAGCCAAGCTCTAAGATACAACCGCATTTGCTTCCAATCCCTCAGGCAGAGACAAACACCTACAGGATCTCTATCAAGCATTCTTAAAACTACAATACCCACCTGGTGAAGTGAAGAAACAGATTGACAGAGCCAGAAGGGTACCCAGAAGTCACAAGACAGGACCAACAAAGAAAGTAACAGAACGCCACTTGCCGTCACCTACAGCCCCCAATTTAGCCCACGAAAGCTTCTGCCCAAATAAATTTGTTAGTCTCTAAGGTGCCACAAGGACTCCTCGTTGTTTTTGCTGATACAGACTAACACGGCTACCACTCTGAAACCTGTCAATACATACGGGCAGTAACCTCACAATGGCCAGACCAGCACATCATTTTCAGAAATCATTACAGTCAGTCAGGAGTGCTGGAACAATTTGTATCGTGGGGGTGCTGAGAGCCATTGAACCAGACAGTAAACCCTGTGTACAATGAAGTCCAATTCACGCCAGGGGGTTCTGCAGCATATGCAGGCAATCCAAATCCACACCATGACAACTTGTATTTTAACTAGTGTTAGCAGGCAGGGGGTCAATTCCAGGGCTGGCCCTTCACTTCTTTCTTCCTAGTGAAGACAAGGCCAGACCTGCAATGAAACGACTAAAGATGTGAATTCAAATTGATTTAAGTTATTTCGATTCCAGTTTGCATGTAGACAAGCCCTTAGAAAAAGTTTTAATTAACACACTGTCACCACTTAGCACACCTAGTGTAAACAAAGAGTCCTATGTACAAATGTGTTAAGGGACCTAAGGCCAGCTCACATGTCTTTAAATGTTGCTCTCTTTGTCTATGCCTGGTGCTTAGTGGAATTGAGCAATGTGTTCCTTGTGTGGCTGTCCTTCAATCCCATGATGACAAGGTGTTCGTTAACACGTTTTCTAACACCTCATTTTCCCAGCATAGACAGCGCTGGGGGAGGCAGTGTCCACCCTTGTCCTGGAGGAAATCAGCTTTGATTTGACTGAATTATTGGCTTATACAAATCACATGTAGAGCATGCAGAATAGACGTGCACCCTGGAAAGGCTGTGCTGTGTTTGTGTCCCGGCTAAGGAGCTGATCCTGCAAACACCCGCTACTGTCTGTTGTGCTCACTCACATGAGTGGTCCCAGTGAAGTTGGTGGAGTTATTCACAGTAGAAAGCACTGTGCACTAAAGCAGTGGTCCCCAAACTTTTTCGTCTGGCGGGCGCCAGACGACAAGCCACGGAGGACCGTGGCGGTGGACTAGTATCATTGGCCAGTACACGGGCGCACTTAGACGCCCCGGCGGGCAGCATGGCACCTGCAGGCACCGCGTTGGGGACCCCTGCCCTAAAGGCTAGATCCACAGAGGGATTCAGGTCTTGTCTACAGTGGGAATTAATTCAGATTTAGATAGGATGTGAATTTAAATAGGAATAGCTATTCCTGATTAAATCTTTACGTGGATGTTCTTATTCCAACCTAAGAGTGCTTTGCTACAAATTAGTTGAATCCACCTCCACTTCTTATGCTGGAATAAGAATGTCCACAGAGGAGGAGTTAATCAGGAAACAGCTATTCTGGAATAATTCTTCACGTAGGCAGGCCCTCCTGCCTAGTGGAATCTTCAGCTCTGAGTCTGGCACGAGGGCTTGAACCACTAAGGTATTTAGGCACCTAAATCCAACATTTAGGCTTACCACTGACATTCTCAAGACCACCACTCAGCTGCCACCCAACCCTGCAGATGCCTGAGATTCCCTCAGGCAAAACAGCCTAAGTCCTGTTGTCTCCTCCCAGCTACCAAACTCCTCAGCGCCCTAGTTCATGCCTGTACCCCAGAGGGTTCTCGTACGAGGCGTTGTTCCACATCTCTCTCCAGTGGGGCCTGATCCAGGAGATGTCAGAACCTACCTACTGGATTGGGCCTCACACGTCGGGAACTTTTGGGGTGCAGGAGAGGGGCTGCGTAAAAAGCCTGGTGATTGGGGCACTCAGCTGGGATGTGGGAGACTCAGAGTCAAATCCCGGCTCCAATGAATATTTATTTATACAAAGCTCCCACAGGCGAGATGGAGCGAGGGCCAGGGGGTTAGAGGACTCGTCTGTGATCAGGCTGTCATCTCTCAGGTGAGTGCCTTAATCCCTGGGCTATTGGGTATTCTAGGGACAAGCACACACACAAGCCAAAGCCTGAAAAATTCCTGGCCTGCTTCCCCTTGGTTGTCTTTTGTGTGGGCCCTCATCCAGCAGCCATTCTCAGAGCTCACCTACCAAACTGGGCTCCCAGGCAAGATAGTGGGAGAATGGCTAGTTTGACAATCCCACAGGGGCTTTGGCTTGTGCTAGCAGCTTGTTGGCAGTGCAGCCATGTCAGGGCTTGAGGGGTTCACTGCCTGCCCATCAGTGAGAACTCAGGCACCTTTGGGGTTAGGCAGCAACTGAGCACTGGTTTTGTCAGTAGCAGAGGTGCCATCTTTCTGAGTTGCTGGGGGGTGCTTGACTCTTGCTCTGCCCCCGCTCCACCCCCACCCTGCCTGTTCCGCCCCCACACCCCAACGCCTCCTGCACACCACTGAACAGCTGATCCGTGGCAGTCGGGAGGCTCTGGGGGGGAGAGGGAGGAGCTAATCGGGGAGGGGCTGCCGACGGGGGCTGAGCTCCATGGGTGTTCCAGCCCCTAGAGAGGCAGTTAGGTGGCAAAGTTCCTTCGCACATCTAGCCTTCAGTGTTTCACGCCTTGCAGTCTGTCTGTTTCGCTAGCACCGTGGTGCTGTGCGAGCACACTCAGATCTGTTCTTCTCCTTGGCCCCCATGGACGCAGGAATTATTTGGCGTTGTCGGGTGCTGTTAGCGTAGGAGCGGGTTCTGCAGGTTGTTTTGTAGGCGCTGAGAGTTGCGGTCATTCTGGGATCAGTGGCTGAGCCAACTCTTCGTCCTGCACCCCTGAGCCTCACTCATGAGGATGGCAGTCCCATTGTTTCAGTGGCATGCAGCTGTCGTGGGAGATCGTGGTCATCCATGGCAAAGCGGTACTCCAACTAGCGTGGGCAAATCCCCGGCAGGGCTTTGAAGACGAGACCCTTGAAATGGATTTGGTATTGGGGTGGTGTTCCCAGCTGTGGAAATCACACGTTTCTTCTGCCACGCCTTCAGACCTCTGAGTCCTGGAAATTGAAGCTCCTTATTATGGTCCCCTCTCTCCTTTTTTAATGTTTTAATATGTCTATGAAATTAAATGAGAAATATTCTTCTCCAGCAACGTCAAGGATGCCTGGTTAAGCACCCAAAATGCTGCAGAGGTGGGTACAAGCACAACCTTATCTCTGCCCCCTTCTGGATCTGTAGCATTATACCTCAGTCTTTATACGCATGATTCCAAGCTGTTTCCATAACTGCCCAAAACAATCAACCAGCCTTCCCCAGCCCCTCTGAGCCTACACCTTACCACTCTCAGCTTGCCCTGCTGGGCCCTACCCCTCTTGGCCCACCCTTGCCCCTCTCAGCTCACCCAACCCTGCCTCCCCCTGTCCCTCTTGGCTTTGCCATTGTGCACCTTCTAATCTCTGGACTCAGACACACCCATCCCTTACTGGTGCTTTCTATCAAACATGTTATGCCAAGCTCTCCCAGTTGAATAATATTAATAAATGAATTTACAAGCTACCTAGTACCCTTGCCAATGCCCCAAGGCTCTCCTTACCAACTAAAACATGTTAAATACATTGAAAAATATGGGAATGCTCTCTAAAAGCTTAGCAAATAAAATTCATTGAAGGCCGAGAGGCCTAGAAAATGGGAGGAGGGATGGGAGAGGAAGGGAATGATAACAAATAGCTCGCATGGATAATAATTATACCATGTGAAGCTGGCAGACAAGGTGCCAGCTCGTGCCAAGGTGCCTAGGCTGCACTGAACTCTTGCAACTGAGTAGCTGGAAACCAGTCTGGCTCACCTGTGTGTAAGTATTGTTAAAATAGATATCAGTGTTATATAAATGTAGTTAGTGCTTAGGGTTTATGAAATGCTTGTAGGATGCTGCATGTTTTGAGCTCACTCATAGCAGCTGTAGCCCAGGATATAAAGTTATATTGAGGGTTTGCATTGTAATGCTCTGTAACTGTGGAACTCACCGAACAGGAAAGAAGCATTAATTAGTGAAAAGCGCTGATCCTGCACACCAGAAGGCCAATTGAAACCAAATGAGCCTTTGTGAAACATCAGAGGACAAAGACTTTGTTGACTGCCCTCCCACACACACCTCACGACGAAGAGGAGACAGGCACCAACACTTGTTCTATCAGTTTGAAGGGAATATAAATGCCTGACCAGAAGGAACTGTATCACTATGTTGCTTATAATGCAGAGAGGGCAATATTTCATAGATTCATAGATTCTAGGACTGGAAGGGACCTCGAGAGGTCATCGAGTCCAGTCCCCTGCCTGCATGGCAGGACCAAATTTCTAAGCATAAGCAAGGGATCCCCAAACTACTTATTTTGGGTTAGCTCTAAAAGACCTATAGAGCTTGCATAGATAGCAGCTACTATCACCTTTTGGAACTTAAGCCTGTAACTCATGTGTGTGTGTATGTTTACCCTCTTTAACCTTGTAAATAACTCTCATTTCTTTTTCCTAGTTAATAAATCGTTAGTTCGTTTAATATAGGATTGGTGACAAGCGTTGGCCTGAGATCTAAGGTACGCTTGACCTGGGGTAAGTCTCTGGTCCTTTGGGACTGGGAGTGACCTGAATGTTGTTGTGATTTTTGGTGTAAGGGACCATCTATCACCCTTGCCTGGATACCAGGATAGACCGGAGTGCCCAAGGGGACTGTCTGTGACTCCAAGTTAAGGCGGTTATAGTACTTAAGTAGTTCACACTTGATACTTAGTCGGTGAAATCTAATTATAAAAACACCCAACCAGTTTGGGGTTTGTGTCCTGGTTTGTACCAGTCTGCCCTGAGGTTGGCACCCATGTTCATGAGTCACTCCAGACAGCTTGACAACCAGTATATTAGTATTAGCAAAATATATGTAGATTCTATATGTCTCTAATACCCCCCTATGCTGCCACTGACCTGGGCAGAGGCTGCTGCTGGGAATTCCGCCACCAACACTACCATTGTTCCCATCCCAGCACTTTGCTGCTATGTGTATCTCAGCCAGCTGCATGAACCTACGCTCTTCACTCAGACAGGGGCACTCTACCAGCTGGCCAGTGTGGTGTAGAGAAAACGGTGTAAAAAAATCACACCTGTTACTTTAAATCCGAATGGGTTTCTTGGTCCCGCTTGCACGCTGGGGACTGTGTAGGGAAATGTGCAATCAGGGTCGGCCTGGGAAGAGCAAGCATCGAACAAGGCGGGTGAGTTGTGTCTCTCTGCCGTAGGGAGCAGCCTGCTTTTGCCCTCTCTGGTTTTGGTTGCTGTGTGTAGTCATTCTGGAGTCTAAGAATAAACGTAGTTCTACTCTGTAACTTTCCAGAAAGAGTGTTGGATAGTTTTTTTAAATCTAACTTCTCGGTTTGTATGCTGTGATCATCACAGCCAGTGCCTGTGGCTGGGAGCTGGTGGCGGTGTCTTGGCACGCCCCAGTTGCCTTTCCTCGTGTATGTTTTGCAATCTCACCCAGCTGGGATGAGGTGTTTTGCTCCAAGCAGCTGCAGGGCATGTGCAGCTCCTCCTCGCCTCATCTGTCCAACGTTTAGCACTGACACTGCTGAGTGCTGAACAGGTTGTTACCGTTCACACAGTAGATGTGACTACACAGCTGTCCGAACTGCAGGGAGCAGGCTCTCTGGCTACCTGCTGGCAGGGATCATCTTTGTAGCTGGGGATTCAAGGTCTCTGCTACTTTTCAGTCCAGTCACGGGCAGCGGCCGTGCCAACAGTTTGGCTGGTATCGCTGTCATCAATTTGTATCACCCTGATACCCAGGGCTAACCCAGGGCCCTAGGACCTGCTCTCGTCTTTGAGAGCCCCTGTGACTTCTCCAAGGCAGTGATCTCCCTCTGAGAGAGGACCCAGCCTGGCACCCAGCAGCCCCACTTATACAGTCCCACTATCACTGTCTCCAGCATGACGTGCTCCTTCCACACAGTCACATCTGGGGCCTAGCAGAGGCCTTGTCCCACTGCCCACAGGCCTGAGGACACTAGAACTACCAGCACTGACAAAACAAATATCTCAGCCGGATTTTCCGCTCTTCCCACAAAGCTTTCTTCTCTAAGGGGGACTCTTTCCTACAGAACACCTCTGCCCCCACCCCTTACCACCCAGGAGCTGTATATTCGCTTTTCTGCACCCATTACAATGCCTGCATGGGATGTCTTAGCTAGGAAATGGAAGCTCCCACAGGCCTAGCTCCCATGAGCAATCATTTGGGGGAGAAATTAGGAAGCAGAAAGAGTCCCGCAGCAAAGGATGCCTCCCCCTCCACTCCTGTGAGTAGGGGAAGGGCTCCTCTGCTCCCCCCTCCCTCTCTGCAACACCCTCCCTGGGACGGGAGAGAGGGCACTCCAATGCAGCTGCCCACCCAGCCTGAGGGGGTGTGTGAAGAACCCCAGGAGGAGCAGAGGTAAGGTTGGGGATGGGGAGGGCAACAGAACTGATATAGGGGCAGGATTAATCTGGGGGCAGGGTGGGTACTAGGGGGACAGAACTGATGTGAGGGGCCACCTGAGGTCAGCACCTCCTGGAGCCCCCACGAACCGCACTAGCCGGGGCTGCCTGGAGCCCGCATCCCGACCTCCATCCTGTGCCCCAACCCTATGCCCTAGCCCTGAGCCCCCTCCTGCACTCTGAACCCTGCAGCCCCAGCCTGGAGCACCCTCCTGCACTAAAACTCCCTCATCCCCAGCTCCCCCCCAGAGCCTGCATCCCCAGCCCGGAGCCCATACCCCATCCTGCACCTCAACCCCCTTCCCCAGCCTGAAGCCCCCTCCCACACTCTCTTGGCCCCAACCCCCAGCCTGGATCCCCCTCCTGCACCCCAACCCCCCCACCCCCGGCCCCCCCCCAGAGCCAGCACCCCCAGCTGGAGCCCTCACTCCCTCCCACACCCAACCCCCCTGCCCCAGCCTGGAGACCCTTCCCTCACCCTGAACCTCTCATTTCTGGCCCCATCCTGGAGCCCGCACCCCCAGCCCAGAGCCTGTATCTCCTCCCACACTCCAACCCCCTGCACCCCAGCCCACACCCCTAACCCCCTACCATGCTCACAGCCCCAAGCACCCTCCTGCTCTTCCTAGCAGCCGCCCCAGCTAAGTGGCCCTGCTCCCTACAAGCGGCCGGCGGCTGCTTTGGGAGGAGGGGTCAGGTGGAGATGCTCCGAATTTGTGGCTCCCTTTCCCGGTAGTCCTTCCTCCGAGCTCTCTGGGGTAATGTCTACACTGCAGTTAAACGCCCTGCTGGCCTGGCTCAGCGGACTGGGGCTGTAACGTTACAGAACTGCATCCTGAAGATGCCATCACTTGGCTAAATGACTATGCACATGCTAAATATAAATTACTGTGTAGGCATTTGGGCTCTCAGAGCTTGGGATTCAGTTAGCCCAAACACAGCCCCACAGATGGGGGCTGTCATAACTATAAAGGGAAGGGTAACAGCTCTCCCGTGTACAATACTCTAAAATCCCTCCTGGCCAGAGACTCCAAAATCCTTTTACCTGTAAAGGGTTAAGAAGCTCAGGTAACCTGGCTGACACCTGACCCAAAGGACCAATAAGGGGACAAGATACTTTCAAATCTTGGTGGGGGGAAGGCTTTTGTTTGTGCTCTTTGTTTTGGGGGTTGTTCGCTCTTGGGACTGAGAGGGACCAGATATCAATCCAGGTTCTCCACATCTTTCTGAACAAGTCTCTCATATTTCAAACTTGTAAGTAAACAGCCAGGCAAGGCGTGTTAGTTTTTATCTTTGTTTTCTCAACTTGTAAATGTACCTTTTTGCTAGGGTGTTTACCTCTGTTTGCTGTAACTTTGAACCTAAGGCTTAGGGGGGGATTCCTCTGGGCTCTTTAAGTTTGATTACCCTGTAAAGTCATTTTCCCTCCTGATTTTAGAGATGATTTTTACCTTTTTCTTTAATTAAAGGCCTTCTTTTTAAGAACCTGATTGACACTGGTGGGGAGGGATAGCTCAGTGGTTTGAGCATTGGCCTACTAAACCAAGGGTTGTGAGTTCAATTCTTGAAGGGGCCACTTAGGGATCTGGGGCAAAATCAGTACTTGGTCCTGCTAGTGAAGGCAGGGGGCTGAACTCAATGACCTTTCAAGGTCCCTTCCAGTTCTAGGAGATAGGATATCTCCATTAATTTATTTATTTTTTCCTTGTTTTTAGATCCAAGGGGGTTGGATCTTGATCCACCAGGAGTTGGTGGGAGGAAGAAGGGGGGATGGTTACTTTCTCCTTGTCTTAAGATCCAAGGGGTTTGGATCTGTATTCACCAAGGAATTGGTGAAGAGTCTCTCAAGGCTACCCAGGGAAGGGAATTAGCATTTTGGGAGTAGTGGCAGTGGACCAGATCTAAGCTGGTAGTTAAGCTTAGAAGATTTCATGCAGGCCCCCACATCTGTACCCTAAAGTTCAAAGTGGGGAAGCAGCCTTGACGGGGCAGTCAGCTTTAATTGCTGGAAAAAGAACAGGAGTACTTGTAAAAAGCAACAGAGGGTCCTGTGGCACCTTTGAGACTAACAGAAGTACTGGGAGCATAAGCTTTCGTGGGTAAGAACCTCACTTCTTCAGATGCAAGTAATGGAAATCTCCAGAGGCAGGTATATATCAGTGTGGAGATAACGAGGTTAGTTCAATCAGGGAGGGTGAGGTGCTCTGCTAGCAGTTGAGGTGTGAACACCAAGGGAGGAGAAACTGCTTCTGTAGTTGGATAGCCATTCACAGTCTTTGTTTAATCCTGATCTGATGGTGTCAAATTTGCAAATGAACTGGAGCTCAGCAGTTTCTCTTTGGAGTCTGGTCCTGAAGTTTTTTTGCTGTAACCTTTACATCTGCTATTGTGTGGCCAGGGAGGTTGAAGTGTTCTCCTACAGGTTTTTGTATATTGCCATTCCTGATATCTGACTTGTGTCCATTTATCCTCTTGCGTAGTGACTGTCCAGTTTGGCCAATGTACATAGCAGAGGGGCATTGCTGGCATATGATGGCATATATAACATTGGTGGACGTGCAGGTGAATGAGCCGGTGATGTTGTAGCTGATCTGGTTAGGTCCAGTGATGGTGTTGCTGGTGTAGATATGTGGGCAGAGTTGGCATCGAGGTTTGTTGCATGGGTTGGTTCCTGAGTTAGAGTTGTTATGGTGCGGTGCGTGGTTGCTGGTGAGAATATGCTTAAGGTTGTCAGGTTGTCTGTGGGCGAGGACTGGCCTGCCTCCCAAGGTCTGTGAAAGTGAGGGATCATTGTCCAGGATGGGTTGTAGATCACTGATGATGCGTTGGAGAGGTTTAAGCTGAGGACTGTAGGTGATGGCCAGTGGAGTTCTGTTGGTTTCTCTTCTGGGCCTGTCTTGTAGCAGGAGGCTTCTGGGTACACGTCTGGCTCTGTTGATTTGTTTCTTTATTTCCTTGTGTGGGTATTGTAGTTTTGAGAATGCTTGGTGAAGATCTTGTAGGTGTTGGTCTCTGTCTGAGGGGTTGGAGCAGATGCGATTGTACCTCAGTGCTTGGCTGTAGACGATGGATCGTGTGGTGTGACCAGGGTGGAAGCTGGAGGCATGAAGGTAGGCGTAGCGGTCGGTGGGTTTTCGGTATAGGGTGGTGTTAATGTGGCTATCACTTATTTGTACGGTGGTGTCCAGGAAGTGGACCTCCCGTGTAGATTGGTCCAGGCTGAGGTTGATGGTGGGGTGGAAGCTGTTGAAAGCATGGTGGAATTCTTCCAGGGCCTCCTTCCCATGGGTCCAGATGATGAAGATGTCATCAATATAGCGTAGGTAGAGAAGGGGCATGAGTGGACGAGAGCTGAGGAAGCGTTGTTCCAGGTCAGCCATAAAAATGTTGGCATATTGTGGGGCCATGCGGGTGCCCATAGCAGTGCCACTGGTCTGGAGGTATATATTGTCACCAAATTTGAAATAATTGTGCGTGAGGATAAAGTCACAGAGCTCAGCAATAAGTTGTGCTGTGTCATCATCAGGGATACTGTTCCTGACAGCTTGTATTCCATCTGTATGTGGGATGTTTGTGTAGAGAGCCTCTACATCCATGGTGGCTAGGATGGTGTTTTCTGGGAGGTCACCAATGCATTGTAGTTATTAAATAAATTTGTTAGTCTCTAAGGTGCCACAAGTACTCCTGTTCTTTTTGCTGATACAGACTAACACGGCTGCTACTCTGAAACCTTTAATTGCTGGGTAGACACACCCACCCACACCCTCTCCCAGCCAGGGGTGGCTCCAGGCACCAGCGCACCAATCTGGGACACAAGACAGGTGAAAAAACTTGAAACGAAGAACACTAGAAAATCTATTGGTTAGCAGGATGGTACAATAGGGAGGGGTCAGTTTCTGCAGCATGAATTACGTTTTATGCAACCTCATCTTCTTAACATTGAAGAGCTATAATGAATTCATACAATAACATCAATGCAATATTAAGGTTATAATTTAAACATAAGTGTCAGGAAATGTTCACATTAAGACTCCCATAACATTAATTTGTCCACATTGCATATATTGTCTATTAAAGCATACATTTAAACAATGTCGTCATTAAAGATGGAACTGCATAACTTTTTCCCCCGCTATATAGTTCATTGTCAGGCAGGGAAGGAATCAGTCAGTGGCTGCCGCACTGGATCCCCTACCTGGACAGTTGGGTGAAGGCAAGAAAAATCACACTCCTGCAATAGTCTCTTTAGTCTCGCTCATTGCGAGTGAGTGGGACTCTTTTGGGGGGCAATTCATTTTACCATAGTGTTTAAAATCTCCCCCGAGGGAGGTAAAGGGCATTTGAATCACACATTCCATCTGGGGAGAGCGAGCGAGGGACGGAGGGGGGGCGGGGAGTGAGCAGGGGCGGCGCCTCGGGGAACAGGCGGGGAAGGGGGCAGGGCAAAGGTGTTCAGTTTTCTGCACTTAGAAAGTTGGCAACTCTAGGCTGATGTGGGGTGAGGGGTAACTGCAGTGGGGGCCAAAATCACCTACCAAATACATTTGGGAGAGTGGGCAACACTGAGGGTATGTCTACACTATGAAATTAGGTCAATTTTATCGAAGTCGATTTTTTAGAATTCGATTTTATACAGTCTATTGAGTATGTCCACACTAAGCGCATTAAGTCAGCAGAGTGTATCCTCACTACCGCGGCTAGCATCGACTTACAGAGTGGTGCACTGTGAGTAGCTATCCCACAGTTCCCACAGTCTCCGCTGTCCATTGGAATTCTGGGTTAAGCTCCCAATACCTGATGGGGAAAAAACTTTGTTGCAGGGGCTTTTGGGAACAGGCCGTCGGGCCCCCCCCCCCCTCCGTGAAAGCAACGGCAGACAATCGTTTCACGCCTTTTTTCCGGGGTCCCGTCTGCCAGACCCGCTCAGCCCACTGCTTGCCTGGATGATCGGAACCCCAGGCAGGCAGCGGGCTGAGCGGGGCTGGCGGACGGAGCCCCAGACTGACAGTGGGCTGAGTGTCTCATCCCGCTGCCAGTCTGGTGCTCCATCCGCCGGCTCCTGCCAACCGGGGTCCCGCTCAGCCCCGCTCAGCTGGCAGACCTCGGTGAAGTCGATCAGGGGCACCTGGACAGACATGGCTATCCTCCTCTTACAGCACCGAATGGGAGTGACTCCAGGTCATTCTCTTCTTTAAGTTTTGTCTCATGGAGATTCAGTCCTGCCTGTAATATCATGCGAGCTGGAGGCTTCTGCCTCAGGCCGCTCTCCCAGGTGGCACCACCACGCGATCGCACCTACCCCAGCCTGCCCTTTGCCCATGGCTCATGAAGCCTGGACAGTAGTAAGGAGCAGTTCAACTTGTGGAATGACAAATCCAGAACGAAGGATTGCACTCTGTGGCCCACATTAAGATTATTTCAGAGTCCTAGATAGCATTTAGTCCCTATAAAAGGCTTCATGAAAATTTTCCCCCGCCCCTAACAAAAATGTTAATTTATCAGAGCAGTTGAAAGGGTAAGGAACCCGGAACTATGACTTAGAGAGAGCTTCCATATTAGTTAACTAATAATTGATATAATTCAAAGTAAAATTTCACAGCGCGGTCTGTTCTAAAACTAAAAATGCAGGAGGGGAGTCAGAAAAAGGAACAGTGACCTGTTTCCGCCTGGTTTCAAACCAGGGATGTTTTGCATGTTAGGTGAATGGGATAACTACTATACTATGAGGCTTTTGTATGTTCAGTGAATGTGATAACCACTACACTATGGGGCTTCTCTTTTTTTGCCACAGACTTTGTCGAATGCACAGGAATGTTTTCTCTAGCTACAGAAGCTACCTAATGCAACCTCTATATCTATGGCCTTCCTGCTCACAAAGCGGTCATGCCCCTGCCCAAGGCTGACACAGCACGGAGTGCATGTGACACAGCGACCTGGCTCAGGCAGGATCACTAGCGAGGCATGATACTTTTGCCGTTAAGCAAACACAGCAATTCTTTCCTGGCCTCTGTCATTGAATGCCTCCATGCATTATACTGTGCCCTATCAGTGCGGGAGGACTGCATGAGCTCGGAAAACATGTCATCGCGAGTGCGTTTTTTTCGCCTTCTAATCTGCGATAACCTCAGGGACGGAGATGATAGGGGGAGCGTAGAAACATTCTGGGGGGACTGCATGGTCACTTGTGCTGCTGAGTTCGCCATGCTGGCCAAACAAGAAATGAAATTCAAAAGTTCCCGGGGCTTTTCCTGTGTACCTGGCTAATGCATCTGAGTTCAAAGTGCTGTCCAGAGTGGTCACAATGGAGCACTCTGGGATAGCTCCTGGAGGCCAATACCATCGAATTGCGTCCACACTACCCCAAATTCAATCCGGCGATGTCTATTTCAGCACTAATCCCCTCGTCGGGGAGGAATACAGAAATCGACTTTAAGAGCCCTTTAAGTCAACAAAAATGGCTTCGTTGTGTGGATGGGTGCAAGGTTAAATCGATCTAACACTGCTAAATTCGACCTAAACTCGTAGTGTAGACCAGGGCTGAGTGTCTCACACACACTGTGGGGAGTTCAACAATCAAAAGACAGACCAAAAAACACAATGTAATCTTTCCTTAAAAAGTCTCAAGATTCAGGGGTCAATCTTGTGATTTTCTGGGAGTCTGACTCATGATTTTTGAACCTTTGCTTTGGCCAACCGGTTATATGAACTAGGATTTATCTGCTCAACACACGTAGCTTGCTTTCAAGTTCATGATTTGTCCTAAGGCAATAGCTTGATCTTGTCAGTGTCTCCTAAGAACATAAGAACGGCCATACTGAGTCAGACCAATGGTACATCTAGCCCAGTGTCTTGTCTTCTGACAATGGCTGGTGCCAGATGCGTCAGAGGGAATGCACAGAACAGGACAATTTATCGAGTGATCCAGCCCTTGTCATCCAGTTCCAGCTTCTGGCAGTCAGAGGTTTAGGGATACCTGGAGCTTGAGGTTGCATCCCTGACCATCTTGTCTAATAGCCATTGATGGACCTGTCCTCCAGGAACATATCTGATTCTTTTTTAACCCAGTTATACTTTTGGCCTTCACAACGTTCCCCTGGCAACAACTTTCACAGGTTGACTGAGTGTTGTGTGAAGAAGTACTTCCGTTTGTTTTAAACCTGCTGCCTGTTAATTTTATTGGGTGACCCCTGGTTCTTGTGTTATATGAAGGAATAGATAACACTTCTTTATTCACTTTCTCCACACCAGTCATGATTTTATAGATCACTATCATATCTCCCCTTAGTCACCTCTTTTCTAAGGGTACGTCTACACTACCCGCCGGATTGGCGGGTAGTGATCGATCTATTGGGGATCGATTTATCACATCTAGTGTAGATGCAATAAATTGATCCCCAATCGCTCTGCCGTCGACTCCTGTACTCCATCGCAGCGAGAGGCAGAAGCGGAATCGACGGGGGAACGGCAGCAGTCGACCCCACGCCGTGAGGATGCGAGGTAAGTCAACTTAAGATACGTCGACTTCAGCTACGCTATTCTCCTCCCCCCACCCCCAGTGTAGACCAGGCCTTAGACAAACAGTTTGCTTTTTGACTGCTGCTGCACACTGAGCAGATGTTTTCAGAGAACTATCCATGATGACTCCAAGGTCACTTTCTTGAGTGGTAACAGCTAACTTAAACCCCATCATTTTGTATGTATAGTTGGGATTATGTTTTCCAATGTGCATCATTTTGCACTTATCAACATTGAATTTCATCTGCCATTTTGTTGCCCAGTCACCCAGTTTTGTGAGATCCCTTTTGTAACTCTTCGCCGTCTGCTTTGGACATAACTATCTTGAATAGTTTTGCATCATTTACAAATGTTGCCACCTAACTCTTTATCCCCCTTTCCAGATTGTTTATGAATATGTTGAATAGCCACTGGTCCCAGTACAGATCCTTGGGGGACCTCACTCTTTACCTCTCGCCACTGTGAAAACTGACCATTTATTCTTATCTTTTAACCAGTTATTGATCCATGAAAGGACCTTCCCTCTTATCCCATGATTGATTACTGTGCTTATGAGCCTTTGTGAGGGACCTTGTCAAAGACCTTCTGAAAGTCCAAGAACGCTATATCAACTGAATTACCCTTGTTCAAATGCCTGTTGACTTCCTCAAAGAGCTCTTGTGCACTCACATAAGACCCTGAACTCAGGGAATGTAACATTCCCGGGCATCGCCAGATGGTGCTATTATATATAGTCTTTCATTCACCCCTTTAAGAGCTTCAAAAGAAAGTGAATGAAACATGATATCATCAGGCCTTGTGGGATTGCAGCTATTGCATGGAGTGCAGATATCGATTGCCAAGGAGGACTGTTGATAGCAGTAGGACTTAAATCCTACTGGCCTGCTCCAGAACATTGTTCTGGCACTTTCGGGGGGAAGAGCGCTCGTACCAGAAGTGTGTTCCTGCATTTCTTTTTATAGTACTCACACGTTGGATGCCAATCTATATGCCCGTGCTCTAGTGACAAAGGAGAAAAGTTAATTCCAGACAAATGCATCTTGTATTTCAGCTACATACACGCAGCCAAGAGCTCAGCCTAAAGAGGCTGCAATCCCTGAGATAAGAGCACCTGAAAATAACAACGATCTTGGAAAAAATACCAGGGGCAGCTACTTACCATGCCAGGTTTAGACTATGCCTTGCAGAGTTTTGGCCACACTGAGAAACTCACCAGACACTCCATGTTTCAAAGGGACTCCTTGCTAAAGGTGGGCAAAATTTCTTGGCTGAATAGTTTATTTGCTAAAAATGTAGTTTGGGGATGATTGAAGCGGCTCGTGAATTTGTGTTGAATTAGTTGACCGAACCGAGAAAGGAAGAGGAGGAGGTAGCGCTGCCAGCACCCTTGTAACGCCAGTGGCTGCTAAGACATAGGAGATCCATGTTCAATCCCCGCCCCGTTCTGCTAGAGCTGGAAAGTGGTTTTGAGCATGGGTCTCCTGCATTGCACGAGTGTGCCCTAACCAGTGGGCTCTGGGATATTCACAGCCAGGGCCGTCCCTACCCGTATGCAAAGTACACAGCTACGACTACATTTCCTGGTGCCCCACTGCCCTATGCATCTGTGTGCTGCTCCAGACCCTGCTCTCCCTCTTCCCCAGGGCCTCTGCCCCAACCCCGCCCCTGCTCTGCCCCAGCCCCGCCCCCACTCCTCTGAGGAGTGCAGCAGGGGGCGGGCGCCCTGCACTCAGCCTGCTCCGTTCCCCTGGCTCCCAGCCGCACTACTGGTGAGTGCTGGGGGGCGGTTCTCCCCTGCCCCCCAAGTCCCAAGGCTGGGAATCAGGGGAGCAGAGAGGAGCGGGTTGGGGCCGAGTCACTCCACTTCCCGCTGCCCTGTGAGTGCGGGGTCGGGCCTGCCCTGGAATCACTGGGCGGCAGGACGTGGAGTGACCCGGCCCCAACCTGCTCCACCGGCTTGTGCTGGGGGGCGGTTCCCCCCTGCCCCCCCAAGACAGTCCCCCCCCACGGAGGCCTGGGGCCAGCCCCACCCCGCAGAGGCCTGGGATCCCACACAGCCCCCTCCGCAGGGGGCCTGCGTAGGGCACCAAAATGGCTAGGGACCGCCCTGTTCACACTGGTGCTTTCTCAATCTCTTCTCTAGAAGGTGTGCTGTGTTTCATAAATAATTAGATCGGGGAGCAGGGCCTTGCACTTTAGTCTCCCATAGCCCAGGGGAGGGTCCTGCCTATCCCACTGTAGGGTCATGCTCACTCCTGCCCTGCTCCAGTGACTATCCGTTGCTGTTCAGAATGGCAAGTCACGTTAATGTGGACTCGACCTTTTTTTTTTGACTTTTCAATTCACCAGAATATTTCAAACTACGTTGGTTTTGGTTTAACCCGCAACAATTTATTTTTCTGGGCTTTTTGGAATTAACAGTGAACTGAAAAAGCCGTTGCAACAGCCCACAGTATCTTTGGGAGACCATAGTGTCTAAAATTTACAAATGGTTTATGGACCTGGGATTGTATGCAATTCCAGTGGGGGAGGGTTCCCACATCTCCTCCAGGAACTCAGAACAACCAGGGTTGCTGAAGGCTAGTTGCTGAAACTGGAAACAATCCTAGAGAGGTCCCGCCTTTGCGGGTGATTTGCATGTATTGGTTCACGTTGGGTGTTCAGAGACCAACAGACAGAGGAAGTACTTTTGGTATGAAAAGGCTGATGTTAAATTGACACAAGGCCTTCTTTTGATTCGGCAAAGGGCCAGAATTTTCTGTCCGAGGAGGGGGCGCAGGCAGTCCCTCAAGGAGGGTTGGAATAACTCTGGCTTACTATGGCCCCATAAGACTGATGGGAATGTTTATTGTTTTTTGTATGTTTTTTCTATAATGGTTTTACCCTAAGGATAACTGTATTAATGCCTGTATCTGTAACTTTCACTCCATGCATCTGAAGAAGTGAGGTTTTTTTACCCACAAAAGCTTATGCCCAAATATATCTGTTAGTCTTTAAGGTGCCACTGGACTCCTTGTTGTTTTTGTGGATACAGACTGACACGGCTACCCCCTGATACTTGTATTTTGCTTTGTGAAGGCTGGTTGGTAACTGGTGTACATGTTGTAGCTCTTTGAGAAAGGTTACTCACAGGTGCTGGGCCCCAGTCAGACCTGTTGGGACCATCACAGTGAGATGAAGAGGGGGCCCCAAGCCTAAACCCACACTCCTGAGGGAGAGAGATGCAGATCTCTGCCTAAGAGGTGACATCTGGGAAGCCCAAAACCTTTAAGTGGGTCCCCTCAAGGAAGATCCCAGCTCTGGTAGTCCCTCCATGGGTAGCGGCTCTCTGTCCCATTCAGTCTCCATGGTCAACTTGTCCTCAGCAGGGCCGGCTCTAACTTTTTTGCCGCCCCAGGCGAAAAAGAAGAGCGCCACCCCGCCGTACTCCCCACCCCCGGAGAGCGACGCACAGCCGAACCCACCCCCACCAGCGCCGCTGAAATCCCCCACCCCCCCAGCACCACGCCACCCGAAGCCCCGCCCCCTGAGCGCCATGCAAGCCCCCGCCCCCCCAGCACCGCACCGCCTGAAGCCCCGCCCCCTCCAAGTGCCACGCCGCGCCTCTGCCCCCCCGAGCGACGCGCCGTGTCAAGCCCCTGCCCTGCCTCTGAGAGCCATGCCAAGCCCCCGCCCTCCCAGCGCCGTGCCAAGCCCCCACCCCTCCAAGCGCCGTGCTGCCCGAAGCCCCACCCCCCAAGCACCGCGCAAGCCACCACCCCCCCAGCACCAGGCCGTCTGAAGCCCCGCCCCTCCAAGCACCATGCCACCCGAAGCCCCCGCCGCCCGAAGTCCCCGCCCCCCTCCAAGCGCCGTGCCAAGCCCCCGCCTCCCCAGTGCCGCGCCAAGCCCCCGCCCCTCTGAGCGCCGTGCCACCCGAAGCCCCACCCCCTGTGCGCCGCATAAGCCCCGCCCCCCAGCGCCGCCCGAA
>NC_048313.1:991677-1015114 GCF_013100865.1 Trachemys scripta elegans | reverse complement strand
CCGCTCCTTGTCCCCTGACTGCCCCCTCCTGGGACCCCTGCTCCTAACTGCCCTCCAGAACCCCACCCCCTACCTAAGCCTCCCTGTTCCTTGTCCCCTAACTGCCCCCTCCTAAGGCCCCCTCCAACTGCCCCCCAGGACCTTATCCCCCTACCTGTACCCTGACTGCCCAAAACCTTATCTACACACCCCCCAGAAAGCCCCCCCGAACTCCCGATCCCCCCCCGTCTCTTGACTGCCCCCTCCAGAACCTCCCTGCCCCTTCTCCAAGCCCCTGGCCCCCTTACCCTGCCGCTCATCCTGGCACGCTGGGGAGCGGGGGAGTAGCTCCAGACTGCCGGAGGCGCTCTGCGAATGCAGGGAGGGAGGGGGGGAGAGAGTGCTCTCAGCTACAGGGGAGAGGAGGAGGGGCTCTCTCTGGCTGTCGGAGCCCCATGTAAGTGGCACCATCCGGCCGGCTGCCCTGTTAGCCGCGCGCGCTCTGCATGGCGGGGAAGTCCAGACATTTACAAATTCCCCCCGGACGCTATTTTTAGCTCAGAAAGCCGGACATGTCGGGGGAATCCGGACGAATGGCAACCCTAAGCAAAACCTACTCCAGTAGGTAGAGTCAGACCTCACATACCTGTCCTGGTTGGTGGCATAGACTCCAAAGTGATTCCTCACTTTAGGGAAGGGAATGACATGGGTGTGTTTCTAAATGCTTTTGAAATGGGATGTCAATTGAACAAAGTGGGGCAGCAAGATAGCCTGTGGAGCTAGAGGGAAGCACCCAGGCCATGGCGTGACCACTTTTAAGCAGCTACAAGGTGCCGTAGTGCTTGTTCAAATACTATCCTGCCAAGAACAGTGACCAGAAGTTGCCCCAACCCTGCATTTAATATTGTCATGATACACTACATTTCCCATGGTGCTATGGGCCCTGGGATGACCACTGGGAGACACAGTCCAGGGATACTACATCTCCCATGGTGCTTCGGATCCTGCGGTGGCTGATGGGAGATGCATTCCAGGGGACACTGGGGACACTGCATCGCCTATTAGGCGTTAGGGTACCCCTTCTTTTTCTCTCCCCCCGGCTCCCGATTTGATATGAGCTATGCTGAGATGTCAACCCAAATTAGGGATGATATAAGAAAATGGGGAATTGCGGGGGGGTGGGGGGAGAGGGCGGTTAGCTGATGAGGCTTACAAATGTATGACTTTAGAACAATTCTACAAACTCTTCCCCCCCCCCCCCAACCTAAAATCATGGGCAATAGACAAGGACAACTGGTGCAATAAAAGATATTACCTCTGTCCCCTTACTAAAACTCAGTGCGGGTGTTTTGGTTGCTAGCTCCCAGTACCAAAAGAAAGGGGAAGGGTTGGTGGGAAATCAGGCCTCTGAGACTGACAGTCCCCATGAAGAATGGGGAGAGGACAATGCTCCAGGTCAGCCTGATTGACAGGGCAGGCAGGCTACTCAGGGAGTCAGGAGGCCAGGGGGGTCCCGTCCCCCATGTGGGCTGGAATTGCCTGGGTCAGACAGAGTGGGGTCGAGCTAAGGAGAGAGCAGGGGCCCGAGCTGACTGGGGAGCAGAGCTGGGCCAGATCCAGCGGGGCCAAAAAGCAGCCCTGTGCTGGGAGCAGTGCTGCAGCCCCGAAGCCAGAGCACAGCCCAGAGGGAGCAGACCTGCAGCAACCGCCAGAGCCAGAGGGGCCAGAGAAGCAGCCCAGGAAGGAGGTCAGAGCTGGGAGCAGAGTCGCAGAAGCGGCCCACAGAGCAGACCTGTAGCCCAGGGAGCTGCAGGCCGAGCAGCAGAAGCTGTGCTGAGGCAGGGTGGAGCTGGAGCTGGGGCTGGAGCAGTCCGGAGCCGGGTGCGGTGAACAGCTGGGAAGAGCAAGGGGGACCCTGGGCAGTGGGCCCACCATAGGGAGACGCCCCCAGCCAAGAGGTCTTGCAGGCCAGGCTTGGAGGGGGATTGTAACCCCGATGGGGCGGAGGCGACGCTGGGAAGAAAGGTCCTGCCACCTAGAGCCTGAGAGCGTGGGGCCACCGCCAGAGCAAGTGTCCGACCCACAGCATCCCTGCAGCACGGCCAGGGCCTGGGCAGGGGCCTGGGACTTGTGAGGGACAGACAGTGAACTGCCCTGACATCCCAGAGACGCTGGTTGTGACGTCCCCGTGCCACAGAGCGGGGTGACGGGTTTTCCTTTAACCTTTCCCATTTTTTCCTTATTTTTTGAATGGGTTGCTGTTTAATACATTGTATTTGCTTTGAACTGTATGTAATGATCAGTGGGGCAAGGAAGCATCCAGTGCAGAGAGAGCCCCCCGGAGTGGGGACACCCTAGCCCCTACCCTAAGTGACCACGACAAGGTTGGGGGTTGAGCCCCCCAGGAATCCTGGGCCCAGCCTTATTGGGGTTACGAGGACTCTGCCACACAGGAGAGTGGAAGGGGAGCCCTGGAGGTCAGGGAGGCCTCTGGGTAAAGGAAGTGGGAGCGAGGACTCAGATCCTTTCGCTAGCCCACTTCACCGGGGTAGTGTATAAGCCAGGAAAGTTCCCCACAATAGCTGGACCATTCCCCCGCTTACACCTCACCCATCTTGTCTCTCTAAGGGCCCTTGAGATACAACCATAGTTGGGAAATGCATAAGCTCTGACTTCCTCTCTATCCAGGGTGTGCTCAACCTTCACCCTGCCTCAGGCCTGCCCCAACTCCACCCCAAGCCCCTATCCCCGCCCCGTCTCTTCCAGCCCCTACTCTGCCCCTGGCCTGCCTCTTCCCACCCCCTCCTCCAAGCATGTCCCAACCCCGCTCCACCCCCTCCCTCCCAGTGCCTCCTGCACGCTGCATTCCTTGGGGAAGGGGAGTTGATCAGCTGGGCCACCGGCAGATGGGAGGTGCTGGGGGTGGGGGGGAAACGGGGAGCTGGCTGCCGGTGGGTGCCCTAAAGCACCAATAGAGTCGGCACCTATGGGGAAATGGGCTGACCATTCTGTGGATAGTTGGCCTGGGTTTGATAAAAAAATTTAAGTAGCGTGGCACAAAGGTAACCTCCAACCAGGACCTCCCCAGAAGGGAGAATGGGCTAAACTCAGACGTGTGCGGGGAGCCAAATCCCAGTCGATGCCCAAAAAAGGAACCTGAGGATATGAAATGCTCTGGTTGCAATAAGAATGGTCATAAGGCGAAACATTGTCCAGTGCTGTGGAGAGCAGAATGAGTGGTAACCATCTGGAGATCCAGATGGCAGTGACCCCACCAGATCCAGCCCTGATGGTCCAATCAGTAACCTGACCACGTCAGACCCAAAAGGGAAATTGACAACACATTGTTTCCCAATGGAGGAAGATGGGGTAAGGTTCAGGGTTGGAGGGACACTGGGGACCAAGCAAACCTGGTGGGCCCAGAGGTGGTGGACCCCTCGAGAATGATCTCCGATAGATTCCTTTCCAAATCCGGTGGCTCAGATCCGTCTGAAATGGGGTGAAAATCAAGGGCCTAAGGATGTGGCAGTGCACAGCTACCGGTAGAGTGCTGTGGGAGAATGACTTACTCCTGGCCCCAGGCTGCTTGTGTGATTACTTGGAGCCGAAAACAGTAGCCCTTGGGGCTGACCCTGGGCTGCAAACTGACAGGCAGACAGACAGCTCTGAGCTGCTGCCAGACAATGTGAGTGCATGCCCTGGCGCTGAGCAGAGTCCCGCTGATGAACTGACCTGGCAGTGGGTGCAAAACAACGGTGCTGGAACTGGGGGGCGCATGGCAGGAGTGGAGCGGCACCAGCAGGGACCGCGCTGCGTGGTGGCAGAGCTGATAACAATGATCCGCTCCCCTGCCGAGGCTTGCAGCTGGGGGGAACAATGCCACCCTCTGCCCCCGAAACTACACCCATGTTAAAGTGGGGGAGCATGGCCCCCTGCCCCCCCCCAGTTCTGGTGCCAGTGGCCCTCCCACTTCTACAAAGGCTCCAGCACCCTGGTCCTAGGGAGCAGCCTGAGACTAGCCTCCAGCTCCTTGTGTGCAACTGAAGCAGGAACAATCAAATGACCCCCCTCCATAGAAAAAACTAGGGCTGCAGCTGTCTCCTCTGGCAGCCCCCCGACAGCCGGGCACCTGGAAATGTTTCTCTGGGGTCTGGGGCTATTTTATAGGCAGTGGATGCCCCCCCGGCAATGTTGAGCCATGGAGAATATGGAGACAATTGGTGGGTCTATAAAAGTACCATCCTAGGCCGCTCAGCCTGGCCTATGATATACCCATCTCAGGGCACGTGGAAATACAGGTCACTAAACAGCATTCTACTGGCCTAGGGTTTTTGAGGAAGTGCAAAAATACTACAAGTCCTGTGACCCCTGCCAGAGGCTGTGGAATGGCTCGGACAAGGGTCAGGCTGCCCTGGTCTTCCTTCTCATCATAGAGGAACCCTTTCAGAGGGGTGCTATGGACCTTGTGGGGCTCCTTAGCAAATGTACTTGTATGGGAAAAAAGTATATTCTGGTAGATTACACCACCCACTAGCCAGAAACAGCAGCTCTGTTCTCCATAGAGACAAATAAGGTGGCTGATGCCTTGCTAGAATTATTCAGCTGGGTGGGGTTTCCCCTGTGAACTTTTGATTGATCAGGGGGCAAATGTAAGTCTGCCCTGCATGAAGATTTATAGAAATGTGAGGTTCAGCACTTCCGATCATCTCCCTGCAACCCCCAGGCTAACAAGTGGTTTGAGAGATTTAATGAAACCCTTAGAATTATGTTGAAAACTTTTTTTGACCAACACCCTGGTGATTGGGCTAAATGCTTCCCTTACCTGCTGTTTGCCTATCAGGAGGTTCCCCTGGACTCCACAAGATTTTCCCATTTTGAAGTGCTCTCTGGGAGGAGGGTCCAGGGGCCCCCTAGACTTAATGATGGCGGGTTAGAAAGGTATGGCCTCTCACAAGGGGGAGTCCGTGGTGGAGTACATGTTGGCCTTCCTGGAACAACTCACTGAGCTCTTGAGTGTCGCCCAGGAGAATCTAGTTAAAGGTCAGGAGAGACAGAAAGTCGGGTATGACCGAACCATGCATACTCAGACACATGGGAGAGGGGACCAAGCCATGGTGCTCATTCCAGTATGGCAGAATAAACTCCAGGCTGCCTGGGAAGGGCTCTTTAATATATTTAAGCAGCTCAATGAGGTAAACTGTGTGCCTGAGTTGTCTAATCACTCCCACTGGCACCAAGTGTATCATGGGAACGTGATGAAACCATATTATGAGAGAGACAGTCTGGGTCCTGGCTGTGTGCAGGCACTGGGAGGAGGAGGAGGGAGAAGATCATAGACCCATAGGGTTAGAAGGGACGGCAAGGGTCATCTAGTCTAACCCCCCTGCCAAGATGCAGGATTTGTTGTGTCTAAACCATCCGAGACAGATGGAGCCAGCCTCCTTTGGAAAACCTCCAGTGAAGAAGCTTCCACAACCTCCAGAGGCGTCTGTTCCATTGTCCTACAGTTTTTCCTGAGATTTAATCTAAATCTGCTATGCCCTGGCGTATAAAGAAGATATTCGTATCTTCAGTCAGACTTGGGAAGAGTACGTGACCCATGGAAGGAGGGTGCTTCACAGCATTCAGGCAGCAGGCCTGACTCTCAAGATGGAGAAATGCAAGGTTGAGATGGCAGAAGTAGGCTGTTTTGCTATAGGGTGAGAGGGCTGCATAAAACAAGGGCCTGAAAAAGTGGAGGCTCTTAAGAACCAGACAACTCCCTACACAAGAAAACAGGTTCAATCCTTTATTCCCGTCCTGACCACCCCTATCACTGATCTATGTAAAAAGGGTGAGCCAGACATGGTCATCTGGTCTGAGCCGTGTCAACAGGCCTTCTGCAAACTGAAGAAAGCCGTAAGTATTGACCCAGTTCTGGTAAGCCCCGACTTTGACAAGCCATTTAACGTGGGACTTGGGGCTGTGCTGATGCAAACTGATGAAAAGGGAGTGAGTGTATCTGAGCAAGAAATTGCTTCCCTGAGAGAAAAATGATGCAACAATTGAAAAGAGAATGGTGTGGGCCCTCAGCCCATTACAGCCCTATCTGTTTGACGGCATTTCGCTGTATATACTGCCCACTCACCACTTACCTGGCTGCGTCAAATAAAAGGACTAATGCCAAGTTGCTAAAATGGAGCTTGGTGCTCCAAGATTACGATATGGGAGTGATTCATGTCAAAAGGAATGCAAAGTTGGTTGCTGATGCTCTGTCCAGGAAATAAATCACCCCTGACGTGTTGGACAGCCACCTTTGCTGATGCCCACTTCTTTTGGGTGAGATGTGACAGATATTGCAGCTGCCTGCAGTATCTTTGGGAAATCAGAAGCCTAAAACCCATTGTGGAGGGACAGACCAAGAAGCAATGGGCTTAAACTGCAGCAAGGGAGGTTTAGGTTGGACATTAGGAAAAAGTTCCTAACTGTCAGGGTGGTTAAACACTGGAATAAATTGCCTAGGGAGGTTGTGGAATCTCCATTTCTGGAGATATTTAAGAGTAGGTTAGATAAATGTCTATCAGGGATGGTCTAGACAGTATTTGGTCCTGCCATGAGGGCAGGGGACTGGACTCGATGACCTCTCGAGGTCCCTTCCAGTCCTAGAATCTATGAAGCTATGAATGATTTGGCTATCACTGTTGGTCAGGGATTGTATGCAATTCCAGGGTGGAAGAGTTACCACAGTCCTCTCAGGAGGTGAAAACAATGTGGGGTTGATTAAGGCTAGTTGCTGAAACTGTAAACAACCCCAGAGATGTACCACGCTGTGGGGTGGTTTACAAATACTGGTTCCTACTGGGTTCTCGGAGACTAACTGACAAAGGAAGGGCTTTTGGTATGAAAAAGCTGAATTTAAACTGACACAAGGCCTTATTCTGATTCAGCAAACAGGCAGGAGCTTCTGTCCAAGGGGAGCGCAACCCTCGCAGAAGTGTTGGAAAGACTTTGGCTTACTAGGGCCCCATAAGACTGATGGGCGACCTCTGATAAGGTTTTAGCAGGTGTATAGGCACGTTTATATGTTTTTTCTGTGATGCTTTTGCCCTAAGAATAAATGTATTTTGCTTTATAAAGGCTAGTTGGTGTAGCCCCTGGAGAAAGATTAGCCACAGGTGCTGGACCTCGGTCAGACCTGTTTGGGAAATTACAGTGAGGTGAAGAGGGGTTCCAAGCCTAAAACCCATTGTGGATGGACAGACCACATGAGGATCTCTATCCAACAGAGGAGACAACTGGGAAGCCTGAATCCTTTAAGTGGGTGCCCTGAAGGAAGACCAGGAGGAGAGTCAAAGGTCTAGTTAACTCTGAAGCTCTGACAGGGTTAACCGACACTGTTCATGTGTTTGTGTTGAGTTAGCCAAATAGATTTGACCAAACTGAGGCAGGAAGAGAAGATAGTGGTGGTGGTGCAACCATGCCTATAAGTTTTAGTCACGTGGTTAGGGCACTTGCCTTGGATGTGGGAGGCCCAGGTTCAACTCTTCCCTCTCTGCCGGATGTGGAAAGCAGATAACTGCTCATGCGGGCATATTTGCATACTGTGATATAAATAAGTAGGTGGATCCATTCAAGCAAGGACCTGGGGCTGTGTGGCTGCAGGAAAGGAAGCTGGAAGTTTATTCATCCAAGGAAATAAACGATGACAGCTTAAACAAGTGAGAACAGTTACAGTGATGTTTGGCCATAGCTTTTGGAGGAAACCATGATAAAGCCCCATGGCAGCACCTCTAAGGATCATGGTTTAGCAGACACCAGGAAAGGAGATACCAGTCACGATACCTCTCTGCCTTACCCTCTCTCTTCTGCCTAAGGGCTCGTCCACATTAAATAAATGTGCACTGGTGTAACTTCATCAAAATAGGTACCATCGTACAAAGTCCTAGAGGTGCTGCACCAGTGCAAAATGAGCTTATGCCCAATGTACCGTAATCTGGTGAATTACGCCTCCATTAGCCCTACCTTGCACTGGTGCAATAAGTCTAAATTAGGGGATTTCTTAATATAAACAAGCCCTAAACTGTGTCTTAGTTGGTAGATGCTGCCTACAGGCTACGCCCACACCAGGAAATCAAATATTACACAGTGCCAAAACATGACAAGCAACCATGACTATGGACAATTGACACAGCCTCCCATTCTTTTCCTCATAGGGGGACCAGATGTCCCGATTTTATAGGGACAGTCCCAATTTTGGGTCTTTTCTTATATAGGCTGCTATTACCCCCAACCCACTGTCCCGATTTTTCACACTTGCTGTCTGGTCACCCTATGTCCAGCTCTGTGCAGAGAGCTGATTCAGTAGACCTCAATAGTACTACCCACCCCAACACTGTTCAAGGTGCTCAGTGCTTCTGTCCTTGAAGCTTCGACGTTAGTAGTAGATAGTACAGCATGTTAATTCAGCAGACCTTGATGTTACTCATAAAGAAAAACCACAGGCACAGTTCAGTGGCAAGGGTGCTCGACCAAGTTTATTGTAAACAGAGCATTGTCCTAGTGCCCTGTCTCCGTGGTTACAGATACAGTAACACAAGTACAACCATTACAGTGGACTCAGATCAGTCAGCAGCGGGACTTTTCGCTGCCTCCTCGGCTGGACAAAGGGTCAAGGCAAAGTACCCTGCCACTTATAGCCTGAGGCAAACAACTGGAATATACAACACACACACACAACCTTACGTATTTCATGACCTCTGTTTGTTACCTCCCCTTGTTCCTGATATCTTGGACAAAACATCCCTATTCCTTTTTTTTTGTCAAACCATCTCATCTTGTACTAGTTTGGGATGTAGCTGTACTAGCTGGAATATATTCACGTAAATAGCAAGTGCTTAGTACACTAACATCCAACTTCGCCAAGCTCATGTACTGGACGGTGAACTTGTAAGCATCTGCTTTCCTACATGGTCTGACGTTGGTTCATGGCCTCTGATCCTGCACAAGGCCCAGTGCTCCAGGCTCGCTCTCTCTACTACAGCTGGCAGTGAACGTCATGGTCTTAAGTATCAGGGGGTAGCCGTGTTAGTCTGTATCTACAAAAACAACAAGGAGTCTGATGGCACCTTAAAGACTAACAGATTTATTTGGGCATAAGCTTTCGTGAATAAAAACCTCACTTCTTCGGATGCACCAATGGTCTTGTACACTCACAACCCATAGGACCAGTGCCAAACAGCATAGTTGTCATAAATGTACAGCAGGTATATGATGGTGCACACTCTCCCCTCGTGAGCGCCTCCTGTCAGTCGGTGCAACCTGCACTCTGCTCACGGTGCCCCCTGCTGACTGTTGCCCTCGTCAGGCGATGCCTCCGCCCTCCGGCTGAGTCACACGCAGTCTAAACACATTAAGGAATCCCTTCCAGGGTAATAGGTCCAACAGTTACTATCTTTAGCCCTGTCTCTGGGCTCCATCCTCAGCCCCTTCTGGGCTCGCTTTAAGTTCATGTCTGCCCTGGTGTAGAGCAGTGCCCCCAGGGCTTCCTCGCTGGAGACTCTTTAAGTCCCACCCTTCACTTGGGCTTCTAAACAAGCCTTATCCCTTTCTCGGGGCGTAGGCCACCCTGCCAGTGGCCAGGGGGGTGGGGGAACTTGGGCCCACCCACTAATGCAGGTCCTGACCCAGGCCAAGTGCTGCTTCCTGTAATAGCTGCTGCTGCTATTCCCTAGGCCACTTCCTATGTAGCCCCTTCCTCTTCACGCTTACTCAAGGCTGAAGATCTCAACTCCTCCCCTTCCTCACCCTTCTGGTCCCAGCCAGCAACTGACCTGCTCAGGCCCAGAAGCGCCGTTTAACAGAGCCTGCTGTGCTCTGGCTGCTTCCCTGAAGCCTTTCTAGGCAAGGCTGGAGAACCCACCTTCACTGCTTCTTCCCTGGAGTGGGGTGTGGTAGGACCATGAGGACTCCAGCAGGGGGCCTCAAAGGGCCTAGTACACCCCATCACATAGTACCCCAGTATTATTAGTTGTACTATTATTGGTATATGCACAGAAGTGCAGGAAGCACCACACCGTTTCTAACAGGTTCCCACATTGCAGCACCAGGTTGAGCACAGTAGCCACCGCACGTTACTGTGGCTCGCTGTTAAAGTGCTCTTTCAAAGCCTCCCCAAGCCATATACCTCCTCGTTCAGCTCCGTCCAATAGCCCTTGTGTCTGTCTGTTCAAATGCAGCAGACAGCCACTCCACCTCCACCCCTGCGGCAAGTTCTCCACCTTTGCCTCACAAATATTATGCAGGACACAGCAGACAATTATAACCATTGGGATGTTTACATTCTTTGGTGAACCAGAATGTACGTTCCAGAATCAGGAGATTCCTGTAATCCCTCTGTATCCCCTTGTCAGTCGGTATTATGAGGTTCTTGGGTTCACCATCTAGTAATGGATCAGTACCATTGTTAGGATGCTTTTTGTTCCTAATATACTTAAAAAAACCCTCTTTCATATGGTCCTTAAAGACTCTGCTGACAATAGATTTCGCCTTGTGTCCCTTTGCTTCCCTTATCAAATTTCTACAATTCTTAGCTTCTGATTTTTATTCATTACTATCAACTTCCCCATTCTTGCATTTGTTATGTATTATTTTTAATTTTTTATAGCTGGTTTCACTTCCCCTCTAAACCAGGTCAAATTTTTAACCAATATGGGCTTCTCCCACAATTGTGGCTTTTAGGGTCTCTACTTAAGTGTTCTTAAACAATTACCAATTATCATTCACATTTTTCTGGTTAAATTGTTCCTCCCAGTTGATTGGCTCATAACTGTTTTCAGCTTTGTGAAACTGGCCCTTTTAAAGCACCAAGTATCTATATCACTGTTCTGGTCTTTATTCTGTTTGCACGTTATAAATGTGATCAAGTCATGATCACTGATAACTAAATTACCATTACTTTTTAGCTTTGTAATCAGTTCCCCTTTATCTGTCAAGAGAAGATCTAACAGAATTCCCCCATGCTGGAAGCAATACTTCTTGTGTTAGGAAATTGTCATCTATAATATTTAGAAATTCCAAAGATGTTTTAGTACTGGCAGCATGAGACATCCAGCATGTGTCATTCAAATTGAAGTCCCCCATGATCACTCATCTTTCCCCCTCTACACATTACTGATAGGCATGCAAGGAGCTGGTCATCCTGTTGCCTAGTGTGATTTGGTGCTCTGTAGAAGACAGCAACTAATACTCCATCTTGTGCTTTATCTGTTAGGACATGGATCCTTAAGCATTCAAGATCATTTTCTTCTGAGTTATCAGTGACTTGGAAACAAGTAATACCATTTTTTATATACAGTGCCGCCCCCCCCCCCCCCCCCCCCAGGGTGACCAGATGTCCCGATTTTATAGGGACAGTCCTGATTTTGGGGTCTTTTTCTTGTATAGGCTCCTATTACTCCCCCCCCCCGTCCTGATTTTTCACACTTGCTGTCTGGTCAGCCTACCCCCCCCCCCCGCCCATTTTATTCTTTCTAAATAGGTGATAACCATTGATTTTAACATTCCAATCATGGGACATATCTCAGCAGGTTTCAGTAATACCAGCCAGATCCAATCTATCTAATAAACGAGCAATTCCAATTCTTCTTGTTTCTCACTCAAATTTGTTTGTGACAAATGCCCACTATTCCCAAGTCTCACAACTCCAGTTAATTCCAGACATCCCCCCTCTGGACAGAGATCGCACCTGATGATGAACGGTAGGAAGAAAGGAGCTTTCTTCATAAAAGGAGGAGAGGGCCAAACCAGGTACCCAAATTTAGCGGTGTAGTCTCGACTGCAGTTCCCCTCATGGAGACATTTCTATCTCCTGACTCAAGTTCAGGGGAGGGGAGTTCTTTCTGTGCTCAGCGCTCTATGCTGCCACTTGCACAGCCGGAATTTCTACCTTATCCCCAACTAATTATTTCCTTTGAGAGGATTCTTTTCTTAGCGTCGTCAGGTGTTTGTCAGACAATTCCCCGGAGGGAAAACAAAGAAGGTGTGATAGTAATTAAATGAAAGAAGCCAGCTTGTGACTATGTATAAATTCAGAAGCGCAGCAGGAAATGAAAGGAACCATAAGTGTGGGCAGAGGAGAAAGACTGAAGAGAAGCAAAGATCACTGGATGTATTCAGAGGCAGAGGGACACCTGAAACCGAAGTTGAAGGTAGGAGCACACAGCAGCTCAAGGAGTTCCTGCTAATTTTATAATACATTATTTGGAGAATGGGAGAGGATTGAGTGAGAGAGACAAAACTCTGCTCAATGGGCCAGGAAAGATTCCTTGATGTTTCCCATCCCAGAGCTTCTCCTGGGGACCTTCTGGCCACCCATAAGGATCTACTTGAGGAACGAGGCGTAGGTAGTTTCTAAATTATCCCACAATGACTTTTGTTTGTTGTAATATCTCCCTGATGAACAGGAGAATCATGAGACTTTGTTCATTCATGTTTGTGAAATGTTTTTAGCGCCTGGGATGGAAGAAGCTAAAGATATGGAGGTCTAGATACCTTAGGGTTGTGAAAATCAGGCCCTATCTCCCAGAGGCTACTGCAGCCACACTAGGAGATTTGGGGTGCTAACAGTCTTGTAGTGCAGCGGGGCTAAGGCAGGCTTCCTGCCTGCCCTCTCTCCGCATCGCTCCCGGAAGCAGCCAGCACCGTCCTTGTGGCCCCTGGAGGATGGGGGTAGTGAGTGCTGACTCCACAGTTCCCATTGGCCTGCATCCAAACTCCCTCACAGAGCCCACACCCCGCACTCCCTCCTGCCCCAGACTCAGCCTGGAGCTCCCTCCCACACCCAAACTCCCTCCCAGAGTCCACACACCCTTCCGCACCCCATCCTGCACCCCAACCCCCAGCCCCAGGCTCAACCCAGAGCCACCTCCTACACTCCGAACTCCTTGGCCCCAGCCCAGAGCCCACACCCCCTCCCGCACCTCAACCCCATGCCCCAGCCCTGTGAAAGTGAGTGAAGGTGGGAGAGAGCGAGCAATGGCGGGAGGGAGGCTGGAGTGAATGGGGTGGGGCCTTGGAGAAGGGGCGGGGGCTTGGGGAAGGGGCGAGGCAACGGTGTTTGGGTTTGTGTCATTAGACAATCGGCAACCCTAGATACTATTGTGAATGGTAGCCTATAAATACCAGAGAGAGACAAGAACAAATGTTATTTTAAGGTGCCAGAATCTAAACCCCAGTCAGACTTTGGAGAGTCACGATGGAAGCATTTTCTATTCAGCTTCCTGGTTGGCAGTTTTGTGGAAGTTACTTGCTTATTTGCACTTGGAAATTTGATGTTTAGTGTTTTTCTGTCATTTTACTATTGTTTTTCTGGCATTTTCTTTTCTGAAGATGCTGCTTTGTGTCTGACCTTGATAACGAGCAGGTAATGCTTTCCTGGAATGTATGCCATGGCAAACTCACCTCTGCTTAGAGGAATATTGAAATACACAAGTGCTTAACAACCAGGGGAGTGGCAGGAGAAAGGGGGCTTCTTGGTAACAGGTCAATCAACAGAATTAGTTTAGCATCTTTGGTTTTCCCTATTTCAGCCCAGTTGAACAGTGTGTGTGAACCTACTCCCAGTTCAGACTTAGACAACAGGAAACTGGTCAGAGAAGGTTTCAGGGTGCTGATGCAATTCACACACAACACATGGGTGGAGGCTACAAGAAGGAATGTGTCACAGCAATCTGATTAGCAAAGCACCACAGGCCATTTGGTTTTAAGATGGACGGTCTTATTTTAGAATGAATGGTTTGTCCCCTGACCAGTACTTATAAAACCAGATGTGGTTATTACACACAGAGAAGGCCATTTTGTGGAGGGCACCACACGCTCCCAACAGCATGACCTTGAACACATGAACCACCCCAAGCACCGCCAGCCCTGTCAGTGTCCCACAGCTCAGCCCTGTCAGTGTGTCCCACAGCTCAGTTCCACCCCCAAGCACCGCCAGCCCTGTCAGTGTGTCCCAGAGCTCAGAGCCCCCCAGCACCACCAGCCCTGTCACTGTGTTCCACAGCTCAGAGCCCCCCAGCCCCAACAGCCCTGTCAGTGTGTCCCACAGCTTAGCTCCTCCTCCCCCCCGCACCACCAGCCCTGTCAGTGTGTCCCACAGCTCGGAGCCCCCTAGCCCCACCAGCCCTGTCAGTGTGTCCCACAGCTCAGAGCCCCCCAGCCCCCCCAGCCCTGTCAGTGTGTCCCACAGCTTAGCTCCTCCTCCCCCCCGCACCACCAGCCCTGTCAGTGTGTCCCACAGCTCAGAGCCCCCCAGCCCCCCCAGCCCTGTCAGTGTGTCCCACAGCTTAGCTCCTCCTCCCCCCCGCACCACCAGCCCTGTCAGTGTGTCCCACAGCTCAGAGCCCCCCAGCCCCCCCAGCCCTGTCAGTGTGTCCACCAGCCCTGTCAGTGTGTCCCACAGCTCAGAGCCCCCCAGCCCCACCAGCCCTGTCAGTGTGTCCTACAGCTTAGCTCCTCCTCCCCCCAACCCCGCACCACCAATCCTGTCAGTGTGTCCCACAGCTCAGCTCCACACACACACCCAGCACCACCGGCCCTGTCAGTGTGTCCCACAGCACAGTCCCTCCGCCAGCCCTGTCAGTGTGTCCCACAGCTCAGCTTTCCTCCAGCACCGCTGGTCCTGTGAAACTGTCCCACAGCTTAGCCTCCCAAAACACTCTTGACCTGTCCATATTTCACCCCCAGAGTGCAGCACCCCCACAATCAGCCCAATATATTCAGTGATATTCCTCCTACTGCTCCGAGCCACCGATTATCCTCCCGTTTCTATATCCCTGACACAATCACACAGGAGAAATGCCAATGTGTGGCTGGCTGTCGACTCTATGGAATATTCCGTGTGGGGGTTGATGAGTGGGTGTTTGTGGTGGGGATCCTGTAGATCTAGGATCTGAAGGTCAGTGGCAATCATTTATAGTTAAAGTTAGAGCAATCTTCTAGAGTTAAAGTCAATTTGAATATCCAGGTATTTAGAGTCAGCTCTGATTCTGGACCAAACTTTGTGGCTTTATGCAAAGAGCAAATGGAAACAGAAAGGCCAAAGTGCAGCACATTACAGGCCTCCTAGCTAGGGAGTATAGGAAAAGCAGACATATGGTACAGAAATTGAGAATGCCTAAGTGTGAAGGTAGCATTATAAGGAGGTGCAGGCCTGTGATAATTGCCGGGGTGCTCTTGGGCAATGTATACAATGCAGAAGGTTTGTTTAACAATATTTTTAGATGTAGTGAAGAATAATTCTAATTCCAGAACATGAGAGAACCAACATGGGGTGACGCTGACCTGATTTTACAGCACCATGGATGTGAGGATGGGAGGGACTTTGGGGCTGGCAATCATGAACTCATCACATTTATGCTTCAAAGAACAGTTCCAGAATCAGTGGGCAGGACTAGACATAGATTCATACGTTCAGTTATTATAAGGCCAGAAGGGACCATTGTGATAATCTAGTCTGACCAATGTTCCCTCTAATTTTTTACATCCATGTGCGGAATGAATTTTGTTATGCGCACCAATATGGAGGTGATGTATGGCGGGGCTGGGGTCGAGGGGTTCCGAGTGTGGGAGGGGGCTCAGGATTGTGGCAGAGGGTTGGAGTGTGTGTGTGGGGGTGAGGGCTCTGGCTGGGGGTACAGACTCTGGTGTGGGGCTGGGGATGAGGGGTTCGGAATGCAGTCTGCCCAGTGCCACAGCGGGGAGAGAGCGCTCCCCTCAGCCCTCTCCCCGGCCACAGCAGCTCCGGGGCCGGGGGGAGAGGCGCCTCTCCCAGGCCGCGGCAGCTCTGGGGCTGGGGGGAGAGGCGCCTCTCCCCACTGCGCTCCTGTGCTGCCCTCGATAGCCTGCTGTGCAGTCGCACAGCTTAGAGGGAATTTAGATCTGACTACCTGTATAACGGAGTCCATAGGACTTCCGTGAATCAAGTTCTGTTTGAACTAGAACATATTTTGGGTCCAAGCTGAGGATTTCACAGCTAGATACCGATTTGATCTTGAATCTGTACCGATTTCCAAGATTGTTCAGGTCAAGGGTTATGAGTCAAACCCATGACAGATATGGGCCTCAGTTGTGAGGTTTGGTTCTAAATCCCAATCAGAATATAATCTTTCCCAAATTGGAAGGGTTAGATGTGTACTGCATCCAGCCCATCTCTAATTAGGAGACTACCGCTTAAGTCAATGTAACTTATGTCACTTAGGGGTGTGAAAACAACACCCCTCTTAGTGATGTAAGTTACATCTACTTAAAGCCGGGTGTCCACACCACACTATGTTGGCAGGAGACGCTCTCCCACCAACATAACTTCTGCCTCTCGCAGAGGTGGAGTAATTATGCTGACAGGAGAGCACGCTCCCATTGGCCCAACACGTCCTCACCAGACGCACTCTCGCTGCGCCAATGTAGCGTGATAGTGTAGACTTGCCCCAAACCTGAACCCGTACATGCAAGCCATCCCCAGAGGGGCTTCTCCGGAGTTGTTTACAATTCCGGGCATAATCAATTCTACTGCTTGTCATTCTTGTAGGAGCTGTAGTAACCCTCCCCCAGGGTGCAGAACACAATCATACTGAAACTATTCATAAATGTCACACACTGGTCCCCACAGACAGTGCATGGCATTGCACTGTCCCTGTATTATTATTATTATTACTATATATTATTAATTCTTACAGTAACACATAGGAGTCCCAGACATCGACCAGACCCCACAGCCCAAGGCATTGTACAAAACACCGAACCAAAAGATGATTCCTGCTCTATGAGCATCTAAGGATAAGACAAGAGACAACAGCTGGAGAGAGACAGAGAGATGAGGGAGCACAAGGAAAAATGAAACAAGTCAGGAAGAGAAGCAGCTGCCTATTAGCTGCCTGCCTGGCTCACACTGCAGCTGCACCCAGTCTGTGACTTCACCCCTTTCCCCAATCTATGGGCCCAGCTACACTTCAAGCTGAGGGTGTAATTCCTGGCTCTAGGAGACATACCCATGGTACCTCTGATTGCATTAATGCACTAAAAATACCACGTAGCCACAGCGGTGCAAGGGGCAGGAGGGGCTAGCCGCCCAAGTACATACCCATCCAAGACCCTATCACGTACTCAGGCGGCGAGCGCCTCCTTTCTGCTCATTCTGCCACAGCTACACTCTAGTTTCAGCAGGCTAGCTTCATCAGAGCAGGTATGTCTCCTCAAGCCGGAAATTACACCCACATCTCGAAGTGAAGGTGTACCCGAAACACGTTACCAGGCCCAACACTGACACTTAGGAGGCCCCTCCCACCCAACTCAACACACTGTTCTCAATCCCTCCGGAGTTGGTTCTTTAGCCAGTTTGCAGAGCATGTGGCCGCACACCTCGCTGACCCAGTCTCAATTCACATTGCCAGTAGGATTTCATGAGGAGAGGTATCAAATACTTTGTTAAAACCCAGGTATATTATAGCTACTGCCTTCCCTTCATGCCGTCATACTGTAGTTCAGTCACAATCTAGTTTATATGTAGGGCCATACCAATTTCACGGCATGAAAAACATGTCACGGACTGTGAGATCTGATCTCCCCGGCTGCTGGGAGCCCAGGGCTCCTAGTTGCTAGTCTGGACATGCTGGGGAGGGACAGGAGTTGTTTTTCCCCTGCATGGCTGCTCTTGGTGAGGAAATCAGACCCACCTCCAGAGGCAGCACAGAAACGAGGGTGGAACACCCTCACTTGTGCGCTGCAGCAGGGCTCTGGGCTTCCGTTCCCTCCCTCGCCCCGTGGCTCCTGCCGCAGCTCCCAGCACCAAGGTCGGGGCTCCTGCCAGGCTGGGGGTTTTGCTCCCAGCGGCTGCAGCTGGGACAGCCCAGGTTCTGGCCTTCTGCCCCCCTGCCATACACCTTGTGACTCCTGCCATGGCTCCGGGCACCGAGCTCAGGGCTTCCTTCCCCGGAGGCTCCTGGGACTGGAGGCTTCCACTCCTGCCAGCTGCAGCCGGAGCAGGCTGGGCTCAGGGCCTCCCCCCACTCCAGCCAGAGCTTGGGGCAGGCCAGGCTGGGGGGCTTCCACCCCCCAACAAAGGCAGCCCAGGCTCTGAGCTTCTCCTCCCTGTCATGCCGGCTGGGGAAGCCGGGGCTTAGGACACCCCCCACCGCTCTAGCTGGGTCAGCCCGGGATCGGGACTTCTGACCTCCCCCCACCCCACAGTTCCTGACGCTGCTCCAGGTTTCCTCCA
Source organism: Trachemys scripta elegans (assembly GCF_013100865.1). Classification (NCBI taxonomy): domain Eukaryota; kingdom Metazoa; phylum Chordata; order Testudines; family Emydidae; genus Trachemys; species Trachemys scripta. The sequence goes on along the minus strand of NC_048313.1, from coordinate 996,888 downwards.
CCAGCGTCTCCGGCCGGGGCAGCCCAGGCTCGGGGCTTCCACATACCCCAGCCGGGGTTTGGGGCAGTCTGGGGTGAGGTTTCCACCCTGGGGCTTCTTCTAGGGCCGGGGCACCCATTTTTCCAGGGGGCCTGCCCAGATTGGCTGGGGACCCCTGCCTTAATCTGTCACTGGCCTGGACTAGCAGCTAGGAGACCCCGGCTGGGGCGCTCCTAGCAGTATGCGGGAGATCCTACCCCCTCCACCTCCGGGAACCTCCTCTAACTGCAGGAAGCTCAGAGCCTGCTGCCTAGGCAGTGCAGAAGTGAGGGTGGCAATCTTGGGACTCCCCCACCCCCCAAACAACTTTGCAACCCCCCCCATCCCATTTTGGGTCAGGACCCCCATGGTTATAACACCGTGAAATTTCAGATGTAAACATCTGAACCTGTGAAATTGACCAATTAAAAAACCCTCTGGCCGTCAATTTGGTGGGGCCTTATTTATATGTTAACCCAGTGATGCTATTTATTGCTCCGTCAGCCCCTCCCAACTCACCGGCTTTTCTTTTATATATGTGTTCGTTCCATTACTGATTAGGGACTCAAGGCAGCTATTAAACTAATTGCCGTGATTGTTCTTTTCCCCAGTCCTCTGCCTACCTGGGAAATCTTGTGGACAGATCTCCTGATCTAACACCGATGAGTTCTAGTGACGAAGAAATCTCCTGCTTAGAACATGTTGAGGAACCTCCTGGAGTCGGCTCTAAAGGCTCGAAGGGGCAGATCTACTTCATGGATCAGGAACCCAACAACAAAGGTACAGCCAGATACAGACATGCTGTAATGCCCTGTCTCTGTTATGTCCAGGAGAAAGCTGAGTGACTTTACATGCTCTGGAAGTCACATGCAAGACCCCATCCATTAGCACCAACTTTCCAGACTCTTTGTTTCTTCTACTATTTCTATGTCTTACCCTCAGTGCCAGAACTGTAAATATCCTTTCGTAAAACAAGCAACGGCAACGATTGCAATTAGGAGAGGATCACAATGCAGGCAGGGGCTTGGGGACAGGACGAGGGCAAAGATGATACGAATGGGTCCTTGCCTGGGAGAATAATAGGTGTATCTAGGGAGTTTTCCTTTCTTCCTTTTGTAAACTGCTCCAGTTCTGGAGGAGTGATAGCAACTTCCCAGTGCAGGTTCCACCAAGGTTTCTGTTTAAAGCTGATTTTTCAAATTGCTCTAAAATCCACATACATAGGTAGATTGCCTTGAAAATAGCTATGCCACCCTAGGGCCCCTGGTAGAATTTGTGGTAAAGATTTGGGGTCATTTGACCTGGGAGTTCCCAAGATACAGGGCCTCCAAATTCATCATCTTCTAACAGGTTTTGCAGAGGGATTTAGAGACAACAGATGGGAAGATCCAAACGTATATGCCGGGACTGCCCTTATGGTGATCTAGTGCCAGCACCAGGCTCACTCCAAACAATCATTATTAAAGTAGCTGGAGTTTTGTGTCCAGTTCTGGGCACCGCATTTCAAGAAAGATGTGGAGAAATTGGAAAGGGTCCAGAGAAGAGCAACAAGAATGATTAAAGGTCTTGAGAACATGACCTATGAAGGAAGGCTGAAAGAATTGGGTTTGTTTAGTTTAGAAAAGAGAAGACTGAGAGGGGACATGATAGCAGTTTTCAGGTATCTAAAAGGGTGTCATAAGGAGGAGGGAGAAAACTTGTTCACCTTAGCCTCTAAGGATAGAACAAGAAGCAGTGGGCTTAAACTGCAGCAAGGGAGGTCTAGGTTGGACATTAGGAAAAAGTTCCTAACTGTCAGGGTGGTTAAACACTGGAATAAATTGCCTAGGGAGTTTGTGGAATCTCCATCTCTGGAGATATTTAAGAGTAGGTTAGATAAATGTCTATCAGGGATGGTCTAGACAGTATTTGGTCCTGCCATGCGGGCAGGGGACTGGACTCGATGACCTCTCGAGGTCCCTTCCAGTCCTAGAATCTATGAATCTATGAAAGGTTACTAGTTGTTTGGGTCACTTCTGCTGAGCAAACCACTTTTGGCTTGGGCTGTGATCTGGCTCCATGCTGAACTCCGCAGCTTAGCAAGCAACCTACAGAATATCCTCTTGCCTTGGGGAAAGTCCACTGGCCTTGGAGACTGTGAGTTTGAGTATTCTTCTACTGACATCTGTTAGCTGTGAAGTGAACAGAAAGGTTCTTTTTCTCCAATAAGATCTTGTACTCCCAACGGAAGGCAAGCACCAGTCCCAAATTTTGCAGAGAAGAGATTTTGCAAGTTCAGTTGAGGTAGAGTTAGGACTAGAATCCAGGGATGACAGTCCCTAGACTTAGCCCACTTAGCCACACTGCCTTTTGCAATGCATGGGCCAGATCAACTAGTCACCTGTGACGGAATATCGAAGTAACGCTTGTGTACAGTGAAGAAGAGAAGGGCTGCAAATATGATTCTGTGGGGAAGGGACTGGGTTGGGACACAGAACACCGGAGTAACTGCTGCAGATTATTTATGTGATGTTGGGCAAGTCACTTAAACCACAATCTTTTGAGGTGGCTACCTTTCTGAGGTCTGTTTAAAGACACCCCCACACTGTGGAGCACACTTCAGTTCTGTGTCTGATTCCCCATTTGACCTTATCCAAGCTGTATAAACTTTCTGTGCTCAGTTTCCCAGCTACAGTTTGTTTTGGCTGACTGTTTAGGAGACAATTTTGGCTGATTTGGTGCTAAGAAGCCCTCTGAAGTTTGTAGAATCCATGTTCATGGTCGGTCACCCTCTACTCTGGTAGGAGGGGAGGTTGGAGAGCAGCAGGCCTGGGGGATAATGTATTTTCAGGTTGTAGAAGGCTCCCAAGCCAGGGTAAGAAGCAACAGGAGTTCTGCTTTCTCATCCCCTTATTGGGAACCTTGCAGGCTGTCGCTGGGCATGTGAGCCTCCTGGGGCATGCGGGTGTGAACACCTGAGGTTTGTGGGCATTGACAAAACAGGGAAGGCAGAGTTACCGTCCCAGAGCTGCCAAGTTCTGTGCAGCTCCATGTGTACCAGTCAACGAACTAATCTGCACATAACCCTAAACTCTGGCTTTATGAAAACTGTGTGGATTTAGTGCTCATGCAGTCCTGGTGAGTGAAGCTCTCCGTTTTTCTACAGGGGAGGAGAAAGGCAAGCTTCCCGCACAAATGGCCCTGCCAGCGTGCCCCATCCCTGATCTGGGGGTACTTCCTGTAGGGATCACAAGGTTGCTCACTCCCCATGGCCCCGGCAGTTCTTGGCCTCTCTGCTGAGTCTGCAAATTAGTACAGAGCCCAGTGGTGAGTTTGGAGGTGGCACTGAAACTCACTAAACACATCTCATGTAGAGGCCACTAAACATCCATTAAAGGAGAACAACTTTTTATCTGCTCGGTGTCCTCCTCTGGATCCCTGATTCTTTACCTCTGACCTCGCCCCGCTCCCGTTGTGTGACCTCGCCCCGCTCCCGTTGTGACGAAATGTGTGTTTAAGAGGGAAGCGCATGGCTGATGCTCTGAGCCTGGGAGGCCAGCAGCTGCCTTTTGTATGCACTGGAGAGGAGGGAGTATGGTTCAAGGTTATACAGTGACTTCTTTTTTTTAAATGGAAGCGGAATGACATGAATCCAGGAGCTGGAGCTTAAAAAAAACCCAGTATTGCAAAACTCATGATAAAACCATGAGAGTTGTGAACACTGAGCAATTTTCCATTCCATTCATAGATTCTAAAACCAGAAGGGACCATTATGATAATGTAATCTGACCTCCTGTATAACCCAGGCCAGAGAACTGGCCCTCGAAAATCCCTAGAACAACTCCTAACACAGCTGATCCCTACTCTTCTAACTGTAGTGCATGTCAAGCAAAGGTTTTCATTGAGCTGCCCAGGTCTGGGTCAGGCAGATTTTTGGGGTTACAATATACCGTCCAACATCCAGGAGTCCACAATTGGTACCTCCCCTGATGGCTCTCTGCCCTCCAATTCCTGAGTTCCCCCCTCCATGTTCTAATACAGGGTGCTCAAACTTTTGTACTGGTGACCCCTTTCACATAGCAAGCCCCTTATCAATTAAAAACTCTTTTTTATATATTTAACACCATTATAAATGCTGGATGCAAAGCGGGGTTTGGGGTGGAGGCTGACCGCTCGCAATCCCCCATGTAATAACCGCGCGACCCCCTGAGGGATCCCGACCCCCAGTTTGAGAACCCCTGCTCTAATAGCAATACGGCTCCCCCCTCCTCCCTTTCTAAAAGCTGCAGAGAAGAGGCACTTGTAGGCTGAGTCATTAACCTCTTAGGGTCTGTCTATCCTGCAATTAAAAACCTGCGGCTGGCTCATGCCAGCTGACGCAGACTCACAGGGACTGTCTAATTGTTGTGTAGGTGTTTGGACCCGGGCTCTAGGATCCTGCGAAGTGGGAGGGTCCCAAAGCTTGCTCAACCGGGAAACTCTACACCACAATTAAACAGCCTCTTAGCCAGAGTCCCCTAAACTGAGTCAACTGGCATGGGCCGGCTGTAGGTGTCTAATTGCAGGGCAGACCTACCCCTCGGGTCACACTGACGCTCAAGCTTTGGCAGATCACAGGCCCTGCTGAGCACACAGTCTGATCTCAAACAAGAGCTGGTAGGAAGCACAGCTCAAGGTGCTCCCTGCCATGACCTGCCTGCACTGACAGCATTCGAAAGGCAAGGCCCCTCTGTGCAAAAATAAATCCTTCTGGGTTAGGCATTTAACACTCTGGCCAACCATGGTTCTGGCACGCCATTGGGGAAAAGTAGAGGGAGGGGAGCGAGAGGTTGGTGGCACTGGGGGAGAAGAGAGACCGAGGGAATGTGGAAATAATAAATATAGGAAGAAAGAGCGGAAGAAGAAGATTTAAAAGTCTGGCTAAAAATCACAGTCTAGAGAGTTTTGCTTCTGTGCATAATCTGCATGCAATGTGAATGCACCATTCACAGGAACTCTGTGTTAATATGTCCACTTAGTCCCACTGTCTAATAACTGGTCATTTGCACATGCGTAGGGTTACCATACGTCCGGATTTCCCCGGACATGTCCGGCTTTTTGGGACTCAAATCCCCGTCCGGGGGGAAATCCCAAAAAGCCGAACATGTCCGGGAAAATCTGGCGCCGCTGGGCCGGGGGCTGGCCCGGGGCCGGCGGTGCCGGGCGGCCGAGGGG
>NC_048313.1:970327-986773 GCF_013100865.1 Trachemys scripta elegans | reverse complement strand
AGGGCGGCCGGGGGGGGCCGGGCGGCCGGGGGGGGCGCCGGGCCGCCGGGGGCCCTCTTCTAGTGTAAATAATCAGCGGGAGTAATAGAAAAAAAACGAGGGTAGTAGAAATGGGATAAAATTTAATAGTGCAAACTGCAAGGTCATGCATTTAGAGGCTAAGCTGAGGACTTATCAGTTGAAAGTTATAAAGGTGGACAAAGACCTGGGTGCATTGGTTCATCACAGGATGATTAGGAGTAAGGCTACGTTTTTGTCATGGGTATTTTTAGTAAAAGTCATGGACAGGTCACAGGCAGTAAACAAAAATTCACCCATGACCTGTCCATGACTTCTACTATATACCCATGACTAAATCTTGGGGACGGAGGGGTGGCCCGGCGGTGCTGCAGGCGATTGGGCGGCGGCGCATAGCCCGGTTGGGACCCCCGCTAGTGCTGGGGGGAGGGGTTGGCGGGGCCGGCAGGCTCCCTACCTGTCTCCATGCCTCCCCGGAAGTGGGGACATCCCCCTCGCTCGGCTCCTAGGTGGAGGCATGGCCAGGCAGCTCTGCGTGCTGCCTGTGCCCAGAACGCTGGTTTCGCAGCTTCCATTGGCCAGGAACCGTGAATTACTACAGAGAATTCTTTCCAAGGTGTCTGGCTCATGGGTCTTGCCAACATTCTCAGGGTCCAACTGATCGCAATATTTGGGGTCAGGAAGGAATTTTCTTCCAGGTCAGATTGGCAGAGACCCTGGGGGGTTTTCACCTTCTTCTGCAGCATGAGGCACAGGTCATTTGCAGGTTTAAACTAATGTAAATGGTGGATTCTCTGTAGCTTAAAGTCTTTAAATCATGATTTGAGGACTTTAGTAACTCAACAAGAAGTTATGGTCTATTACAGGAGGGGAGGGGTGAGGTTCTGCAGCCTGTGATGTGCAGGAGGTCAGACTAGATGATCACAGTGGTCCCTTCTAGCCTTAAAGTCTTTGAGCTCCTGGAGTTACGTTGGCATTTACGTTGGAATTATGTTGGTTTACATCAGAGGAAGATCTGGCCCTTTGACTCACTAGTTGTCTTTATTGTTTACTTTTTTGTAGGGCTGTCAATTAATCGCAGTTAACTCAAAAAAATGAGTCGGAATTAAAAAAATTAATCACAGTTTTAATCGCACTGTTAAACAATAGGATACCAATTGAAATGTATTAAATATTTTGGATGTTTTTCTACATTTTCAAATATATTGATTTAAATTACAACACAGAATACAAAGTATACAGTGCTCACTTTATATTATTATTTTTATTACAAATATTTATACTGTACAAATGATAAACAAAAGAAATATTATTTTTCAGTTCACCTCATACAAGTACCGTAATAGAATCTCTTTATCGTGAAAGTGCAACTTACAAATGAAGATTTTTTTTTGTTACATAACTGCACCCAAAACAAAACAACATAAAACTTTAGTGCCTACATGTCCACTCAGTCCTACTTCTTATGAGCCAGTCGCTAAAATAAACGAGTCTGTTTACATTTACAGGAGATAATGCTGCTGGTTTCTTATTTACAATGTCACCTGAAAATGAGAACAGGCATTAGCATGGCACTTTTGTAGCCGGCATTGCAAGGTAGTTACGTGCCAGATATGCTAAACATTCTACTGCTCACAAACAGGGAAGAATTGGCAGGGGAAGTAGAAGTGGGTGGCAACCTGGACAGCAGTGACCATGAGATGGTCGAGTTCAGGATCCTGACAAAAGGAAGAAAGGAGAGCAGCAGAATACGGACCCTGGACTTCAGAAAAGCAGATTTTGACTCTCTCAGGGAACTGATGTGCAGGATCCCCTGGGAGGCTAATGTGAGGGGGAAAGGAGTCCAGGAGAGCTGGCTGTGTTTTAAAGAAGCCTTATTAAGGGCGCAGGAACAAACCATCCTGATGTGCAGAAAGAACAGGAAATATGGCAGGTGACAACTTGGCTTAACAGAGAAATCTTCGGTGAGCTTAAACACAAAAAGGAAGTTTACAAGAAGTGGAAAATTGGACAGATGACTGGGGAGGAGTATAAAAATATTGCTCGAGCATCCAGGAAGGGCCAAAGCAGAATTGGAGTTGCAGCTAGCAAGAGTCGTGAAGGGTAACAAGAAGGGTTTCTATGGTACGTTAGCAACAAGAAGAAGGTCAGGGAAAGTGTCAGACCCTTAATGAATGGGGGAGGCAACCTAGTGACAGATGATGTGGAAAAAGCTGAAGTACTCAGTGCTTTTTTTGCCTCGGTCTTCACAGACAAGGTCAGCTCCCAGACTGCTGCATGGGCAGCACAGTATGGGGAGGAGGTGAGCAGCCCTCTGTGGTGAAAGAACAGGTTAAAGACTATTTAGAAAAGCTGGACATACACAAGTCCATGGGTCCAGATCTAATGCATCCGAGGGTGCTGAGGGAGTTGGCTGATGTGATTGCAGAGCCACTGGCCATTATCTTTGAAAATTCATGGCGATCGGGGGAGGTTGGAAAAAGGCAAATATAGTGCCCATCTTTAAAAAAGGGAAGAAAGAGAGCCCAGGAAACTACAGACTGGTCAGCCTCACGTCAGTCCCCAGAAAAATCATGGAGCAGGTCCTCAAGGAATCCATTTTGAAGCATTTGTAGGAGAGGAAGGTGATCAGGAACAGTCAACATGGACTCACCAAGGGCAAGTCATGCCTGACCAACCTGATTGCCATCTGTGGTGAGATAACTGGCTCTGTGGATATGGGGAAAGCAGTGGATGTGATATACCTTGACTTTAGCAAAGCTTTTGATATGGGCTCCCACAGTATTCTTGCCAGCAAGTTTAAAAAAGTATGGATTGGATGAATGGACCATAAGGTGGATAGAAAACTAAATAGATCGTCGGACTCAACGGATAGTGATCAACGGCTCGATGTCCAGTTAGCAGTCGGTATCAAGCAAAGTGGCCCAGGGGTCAGTACTGGGGCCGGTTTTGTTCAACGTTTTCATTAATGATCTAGATGATAGGATGGATTGTACCCTCAGCAAGTTTGCAGATAACACTAAGGTGGGGGGAGAGGTAGATATGCTGCAGGGTAGGGATAGGGTCCAGAGTGACCTAGACAAATTGGAGGATTGGGCAAAAAGAAATCTGATAAGATCAACAAGGACAAGTTCAGAGTCCTGCCCTTAGGACGGAAAAAACCCCATGCACCGTTACAGGCTGGGGACCGATTGGCTAAGCAGCAGTTCTGCAGAAAAGGAACTCGGGATTACAGTGGACGAGAAGCTGGATATGTGTCAACAGTGTGCCCTTTTTGCCAAGATGGCTAATGGCTAATAACCCATAATCAGCATGGATGCATGTTCTCTGGAATGGTGGTCGAAGCATGAAGGGACATATGAATCTTTAGTGCATCTGGCACGTAATTATCTTGCGACGCCGGCTACAACAGTGCCATGTGAACACCTGTTCTCACTTTCAGGTGACACTGTAAACAAGAAGCGGGCTGCAGTATCTTCTGAAAATATAAACAAACTTACTTGTTTGAGTGACTTGCTGAACAAGAAATAGGACTGAGTGGACTTGTACGCTCTACATTTTACATTGTTTTATTTTTGAATGCAGATATTTTTTGTACATCATTCTACATTTATAAGTTCAACTTTCATGATAAAGAGATTGCATTACAGTACTTGTATGAGGTGAATTGAAATATACTATTTATTTTATTTTTTACAGCATAAATATTTGTAATAAAAATAAATATAACAGTGCAATCCATAGTAATTCTTTTAATCGCTTGACAGCCCTACTTTTTTGCTTTTCACTCATGTTGAACAATCTCATTGTAGTTTTTAATCAGTTTCACATTCTCATTTGCACGCATTTGCAAAAGGCTCTTGGCTTTAGGTTACAACCCTGCTAGGGAAAGTTTAATTCCACAGGAAAACCCTGTGTGCACGGGCAGTAAAGAAAGGCAGTATGGAAACCATTCTACTCACTTTAAATTGTTTAAAACCTTGGTTTTATAAACCCTAATTGTGGGGCCCAAACTGACCTGTCTGAGAAGGAATTGAATTTGGCAAAGAAAATCAGAGGGAAGGAACACAATACATATTTAAAATAAAAACAAATGTTGGAAGGGTGTTACCTGCCTTCGCAGAGGAAGCAAGTAGGGATTGGGTTTGGAATGGAATGTTTTCAGTTGACATTAATTTGCATTGTTTTGGTTATAAAATAGCAAGCCGTTAAAGCGTGGCTCTGCTCTGAATAGAGACTATAATGAGAGAGGCATCGGGCTTCACATTTATTGTCTAAGGGCTTCTCTGTATACAAAGCGACAAAGAGTCCTGTGGCACCTTATAGACTAACAGACGTATCGGAGCATGAGCTTTTGTGGGTGAATACCCACTTCGTCAGATGCATGTAGTGGAAGTTTCCAGAGGCAGGTATAAATATGCAGGCAAGAATCAGTCTAGAGATAACGAGGTTAGTTCAGTCAGGGAGGATGAGGCCCTCTTCTAGCAGTTGAGCTAGCCAACTACAATATACTCTATATACAGTATTTGTCCAGTGCAAAGCCCTAACATGGACACCCTTCTCCCAGTGTAAACCCCCTTCTATTGGTTTGCAAGCTAAACTCATAGAACGAATATTGCACTGGATTAAGCCTGTCTATCCAAGCTAGGGGTTTGCACCCATTTACCTTAACTGGTTTTAAAATGATTTGATTGAATCTGTGCACAGCCCAGTTCTCAGGCTCTAGATCAAATGGGCCAGCCTGAGATCTGACAATCTATCAGGGCTCTTTTCTTCTCCTCCCCAAGTGACACCTTGTCAGTGGGTTTGCTCAGGTGTAGCCTGTTCTGATTTTATACCCAAGTCTCTGGATGACGCACAAGGAGAAGAATCCCACTGTCTCCTTTTTAGCTGTTTAGCTTGGAGATACCGACCGGTAAAAACAATCAAAAAGGATGAGTTACTGAAGTGTGCAACTCTGACTGAGAACCACAAAGGGCCAGATTCTCAGTAACGTTCCAGCCCCTCAGCAAAGGGTCCAGGAAACATTTGGATCTGCCCACCTGAGAATTGCCCAGGCACGAGGGAGCTCTCGGCAGGCAGGCAGCCAGCGTAGCCCGTCACTGAGCCACCCCTCACGTGCAGAGTGAAGAGGGTGCATGACCAGGGATGTGCGTTTCTATATGGTCGCACAGGGACTATAGCCAGCTGGCACAGATTAGAGCAGCCCCTAGGCTGCTGTAACCAACATCAGGGCGCAGGGTAGTATACTCACTTCTGTGCCAAACAGGAACAGAAAATGCAGCCCAAGGAGCAGATCGACTAAGAAGGGGCCATTCCAGAGAGTCACTCTTTAGAGTGGCACGGCGTATTAAAACGACACAGATTTCTTCTCCCACATTCATGGGGGAATTCCAGCAGATGCACAACGAAGGCATAACTCATAGCGTTTCTGTAGGTTGTATAAAACTATCAAAGATCTGTTCAAAGTCCTTTCCCTCTCTGTGGTGATCAAGATCAAGGGAACACTAGGTGTTCATTACAACCGATGTTCATTTATAGACTTTAATAACCTCTGTAAATGCTGTGCAAACAAAGATCTCTGTACCCAGGCTGTCTGCCTACGCAGGGCACAGGGATCAGCTCCAAAGTTCACTCTATCCCAGAAAGCAAACAAGGCTCCCAAAGAACAACACACCTGCTACATTCATAGCTCGGAGGCCCAGGGCTTCTGGGTTTAAGCAAACTCTGCAGAGCTGCTACACAGCCATCGCCTATGCGTGGCCCGGTGGGGAGGATTCCTCCCACAGGGCCAGATTCTCTTCTGCATCCAGCTTATGTTGGGTACAGCAGCAGTGGGAGCTGTCAAGGAGCCAGCAACCTGATCCTCGGCCCAGGCCCATTTTAGTGCAGCCCACTGGTTGTGGCTCCCTAGAGACTATACACCCTCTGGGGATTTGAGCTCTTGCCACTCTCCCTGCCTGCCCCTCCTTGCTACTGACATGGCTTCGGCACTGGGGGCTCCAGGGAGGACAGCTGTACCAGCTCTGCCTACCGGCAACTCCTCCAGCTGGGGAGTTCCTGGCGGTTTCTGCTCCCATTGCACTGCTTGGGCGCTGAAAAAGAGTGCCGCAGACCAGAGACTTTGGCCTGAAACATGTATTCTCTCAGCGATGGGCTACTTGGCTGATTAGCAGGTGCTGAGCTGAGGCTCCCGAAGGACGAGCTAAAAACATTTGTTGTTCTGAAGAAAGCGTAAAACGTGTCCCTGGAAAAAGATTTGCTGCGTGGAGCTTCTTATGCTACTAAAGAGACTGAGAACAGGGTCACAGCCACTGGCCCTGTGCATTCCCAAGGGCGCTCTCACATCCTGTCCAGCCCAGCCACTCCTGGCAAACAGCCAAACCGATTCGGGGGGAGGGCGGGGGCACGGGTATGTTTATTTCTCTGTGTTTACGGATGCCTCCTCTTCCCCAGATTTTCTGACTGAAGATGATATTTACTGCTGCTGCCTCTCCAAGACACTGCTGCACACCTCTACGCCCGTGACCATCGGCTTCTACTGTCCCGTTGGGAGCCGTTTTAATTCGCTGCTTGATAAAATAACAGGTGGGCTCAGGGATGCTTTGGGGTTTCCCCAGGCAGGAGAACGGGCGCTTTCAGACAGGCTAGAATACCTAGGAGGCGCTGGGTGGAGCATGGCAGACTGGCACAAGACAGGCTGCTGGGAGAGAGAGAGGAACGCCAATATTCTCCCGCCTGGCCCGGCAGTGAAGGGGTATGACCTGTACCGGATCCACGGCAGGGTGCTGCGAGTGCTATGGGATGCCAGCTCCTAGGTGTCTGGTAGCATGCTCGGAGGCAAGTGCAGTGAGTGATCCAAGCAAGGGGCTCTACAGGCCTCAGGGGGTTCCCCAGACTGTGTGCATGCTGCGAGTCGGACTCTGGGCACAAAGGGGCTATTGCCCTGGGCACGGTGGCTTTACCATACAAATGAAACACGATAAACTCAGCCCCTGCCAGGCCCCAGCACAGTCCCTTGCGGCTTCCACCACAGTCCTTTTCCCTGATGCCCTCCTCCTGCTCAGAGCTGGCCCCTGCCTCCTGCTGCAGCTACTGCTGGGCGCGGGCCCCTGTAGCCTAGCCCCCAGGTCCTCCAGTCCCATCTCCCGTGCTGTAGGTTACCCAGCCATTTCCTTCATGACCAGCTGCTCCCTGCTCTACACAGTCACCAGCCCCCTCTTCAGCCCAGCTGCCCCCGCACTCCCGACCCTTCCCATCCTTTGGAGATTATGGAGCCCTCTGATGGGCAAACGGTCAACAACGGGTTAACACAGTAGTGTCCAGTCATGGGTGGCGGGTGAACCAGCTGTTGGGGCAGGCTAGCTCCCGGCCCCTCCCCTTCTGCCTGAGGCCCCTCCCCCTCCTCTCCTGCCCTCCCTCTCCCACTGGAGTCCAGAGCACTCCACTGTGGATGTGCCCTTCCCCCCCCCCCCAGCCCTGGGCCATCTGAGTGCCCGCAGCCCCAGAGCGCTGGGGGCATCCCCAGTGCCCACAGCCCCGGAGTGCTGGGTGGGTGGCACATGGGCGGGGCCACACTGGGCTGTTCGGGGAGGCTCAGCCCCAGCCCCCCAGCCTATATAGCCACCACCCATGTACCCAGTGATGAGTCGGCAGACTTATTACCGTACTAAAGGTGTCCCAGCTCAAACAACTTCTGGTCTGGTGTAACACGTTGTTCTCAGGCTGGCCAATACAAAGTCTTTGTACTGATTTAACTACAGTAGAACCTCAGAGTTATGAACCCCTCGGGGATGGAGGTGGTTTGTAACTCTGAAGAAAATGTTCTTTCAAAAGTTCACAGCTGAACATTGACTTAATACAGCTTTGAAACTTTAATATGCAAAATAAAAATGCTGCTTTTCCTTTACTTTTTAGAGGTTTACATTTAACACATTATTGTGCAGTATTAGCCTCTTTTTATATTGGTCCCGGCTGCTGCCTGACCGCATACTTCTGGTTCCAAATGCGGTGTGTGGTTGACTGCTCAGTTCGTAACTCTGGTGTTCGTAACTCTGAAGTTCTACTGCATATTGGTTTTGAAAGTGTCCATAATGGTAAAACTTATTTCAGCAAACAGAAGTTATATGTTTGTATCAGTGTAACTGAGGCCGTGCTGGGGGAAGTATCAATATAGTTACATCCATTTCTAAAGGAGGTATTCCTGCTTTTTCTGTATCAGTTTCTTTATTGGTTATAGCTTATTTTTACCAAAATATGCCCTACCAATATAAATGCTTTTAATCAGCTACCAAGTCGCCTTTCAAAATGGGACTTAGGCTCCTCAGTTACTTAGGGCCAGATATAGGAAGGGATAGCTCAGTGGTTTGAGTATTGGCCTCCTACACCCAGGGTTGTGAGATCAATCCTTGAGAGGGCCACTTAGGGGTCTGGGGCAAGATTAGTACTTGGTCCTGCTAGTGAAGGCAGGGGACTGGACTCAATGACCTTTCAAGGTCCCTTCCAGTTCTAGGAGATGGGATATCTCCATTAATTTATTTAAAAGGGGGGAGGGATAGCTCAGTGGCTTGAGTATTGGCCTGCTAAACCCAGGGTTGTGAGTTCAATCCTTGAGGGGGCAATTTATGGAACTGGGTCAAAAATCTGTCTTGGGATTGGCCCTGCTTTGAGCAGGGGGTTGGACTAGATGACCTCCTGAGGTCCCTTCCAACCCTGATATTCTATGATTTAGGCACCTAAAGATGCAGATAGGCATCTAGCCCCAAATTTTTAAAGATATTTAGTAGGACTGTCAATTCATTGCAGTTAACGCAAGTAATTAATGCAAAGCAAATTAACTAGATTAAAAAATAGTTGCCATTGATTGTAGTTTTAATCACACTGTTAATAATAGAATACCAATTTGAATTTAGTATAAATATTTTCGATGTTTTTCTATATTTTCAAATATATTGATTTCAATTACAACACAGAATGCAAAGTGCACAGTGCTCGCTTTGTATTATATTTGTTATGACAAATATCTGCACTGTAAAAAAGAGAAACAAAAGAAGTAGTTCTCAATTCACCTCATGCAAGTACTCTAGTGTAATCTCTTTATCGTGAAAGGGCAACTTATAAACGTAGACTTTTTTTTACATAACCGCACTCAAAAACAGAACAGTGTGAAACTTTAGAGATAATGCTGCCCACTTCCACCATTTTGAAGCACTTGGAGGAGAGGAAGGTGATCAGGAACAGTCAACATGGATTCACCAAGGGCAAGTCATGCCTGACCAACCTGATTGCCTTCTCTGATGAGATAACTGGCTCTGTGGATATGGTGAAAGCAGTGGACGTGATATATCTTGACTTCAGCAAAACTTTTGATACGGTCTCCTACAGTATTCTTGCCAGCAAATTAAAAAAGTATGGATTGGATGAATGGACTATAACATGGCTAGATTATCGGGCTCAATGGGTAGTGATCAATGGCTCGATGTCTAGTTGGCAGCTGGTATCAAGCCGAGTACCCCAGGGGTCAGACGTGGCGCCAGTTTTGTTCAACATCTTTATTAATGATCTGGATGATGGGATAGATTGCACCCTCAGCAAGTTCGCAGATGACACTAAGGTGGGTGGAGAGGTTATCCTGGATGGTAGGGATAGGGTCTTGTATGACCTTGACAAATTGGAGGATTGGGCAAAAAGAAATCTGATGAAGTTCAACAAGGACAAGTGCAGAGTCCTGCACTTAGGACAGAAGAATCCCATGCACTGCTACAGGCTGGGACCAACTGGCTAAGCAGCAGTTCTGCAGAAAAGGACCTGGGGATTACAGTGGACGAGAAGCTGGATATGAGTCAGCAGTGTGCCCTTGTTGCCAAGCAGGCTAATGGCATATTGGGCTGCATTAGTAGGAGCATTGCCAGCAGATCGAGGGAAGTGATTATTCCCCTCTATTGGGCACTGGTGAGGCCACATCTGGAGTATTGCGTCCAGTTTTGGGCCCCCCACTACAGAAAGGATGTGGACAAATTGGAGAGAATCCAGCAGAGGGCAACGAAAATGATCAGGGAACTTGGGCACATGACTTACGAGGGGAGACTGAGGGAACTGGGCTTGTTTAGTCTGCAGAAGAGAAGGGGTGGGGGCGGGATTGGATAACAGCCTTCAACTACCTGGAGGGGGGTTCCAAAGAGGATGGAGCTCGGCTGTTCTCAGTGGTGGCAGATGACAGAACAAGGAGTAATGGTCTCAAGTTGCAGTGGGGGAGGTCCAGGTTGGATATTAGGAAACACTATTTCACTAGGAGGGTGGTGAAGCACTGAGTCCCTTGCAGCTGACAGTGTGAACACATGGAAGCACTTTCCCTGATGCTATCTCCGAGGGCTGGTTTAACTCCTGGCACTCTACATCTGCAAGTGTAGACAAGGCCATAGAATATCAGGGTTGGAAGGGATCTCAGGAGGTATCTAGTCCAACCCCCTGCTCAAAGCAGGACCAACACCAACTAAATCATCCCAGCCAGGGCTTTGTCAAGCCAGGCCTTAAAAACCTCTAAGAAGGTCCTCCTTGCTTCTTCGCAGCTGCTTCCTGAATCTGTGCAGCCTTTCGGCCCTTGATAACAAGGACGGCTGGATCTCAAGGTTGCATTTGTAAAGCCAAAATGCAACATTTAACAGCGGCAGCATTGTTCACACTAGACAGAGCAATGATTCGGCCGAACTTCAAGACAAGCACAGTGCACACAATAACACAAACTGCCTGTCCCAAGGCGAGCGCACACTACCCACAAGAGCCCCGAAATGGGGAGTAACCACAGGGGCAGGGGGGACTGATTGTTCCAGGACTGTACTGTTCTCTGGGATCCTGTGCCTTGGGGAGAGCCAACAGCTGCAGGGGGCCCCTATACTGAACACTGTCCCCACATTTTCCACAGGATGGGTTAGATATCTGGAAGATATCTCACTGCTGAGGGTGACCTGGGAAGCAAGGGAGGGCCTTCTACTACGATGCGGCTTCTGCCCTGGCCCATATTCAGCTTGCCTGTGTGCAGCAACGGTCGCCCCACCCCTCACGGCACACTGGCGTGGACATGTTAGCCTGACTGGAACAAGGAGCACGGCAGCTCTGCCAAGGAACCTGCGCAAGCGGATTGCCCAGCGTCTGCATGAGACCTTCAATGAGATCACTGAGGCCCATTACCGCGATGTGCGAGACTACACCAATGCCCTATTCCGCATCTAGGCATGCACGCAGCCCTAACCCTCCTCGCCCCAACAGCCCGCACCCAACAACTCCCTTCTCAAAATCAAAGCCGCTTACCAGGCACCTCCTCTGCTGTTTGTTCTTCCCCAAGCACCGTCCGCTGCGACTGGCTACCTTCCTCCTGGCTTAAAAACAGCTCCTGGCTGCAGGCATCTAGGGATGCCAGGCTGTCCTCTGGCTCTGGGCCCCCCTCCTCCTCAGTACCCTCGCTCCCTCTTTCCTCCTCCTGCCTTGTTGCACTCTGGGCTGCCACGGCCTCTGAAGTGTCCATGGTGCTCTTTGGAGTGGAGGTGGGGTTGCCCCAAGTATCTCGTCCAGCCCTTTGTAGAACCGGCAGGTTGTGGGGGCAGCACCGGAGCGGCTGTTTGCCTCCTGCCCTTTGTGGTAGGCGTTCCGCAGCTCCTTCACTTTAATCCTGCACCGCACTGCGCCCTGGTCATGCCCCCTTTCTATCATGGCCCTTGATATCCGCCCATAGGTATCGTAATTCCTACAGCTGGAGCACAGCTGGAACTGGACAGCTTCCTCCAAACACTGATGAGGTCCAGCACCTCGCCATTGCTCCATACTGGGGATCGCCTGGTGCGTGGAGAGATGGTCACCTGGAAAGATTCGCTGAGAGCACTCCACGCCTGGCTGAGCAAACAGGAAGGGGACTCTCAAAATTCTCAGATAATTTAAAGGGCAGGTCTGATGGTTGGTCACCTGAGGGCAGGGCAGTAGACTTCGAAGTGATGACCAGAGTGGCTAGAACAGGCATTGTGGGACACTTCCTGGAGGCCGATCAGAGCGCATTAATAGACCAGAGCGTCCACACTGGGGCGCAGAAAGCTCTATGCTTCTCGTGGAGGTGGATTACCAGGGGCGCTCCAGCCGCGGAGTCCGGGCGCTCTACGTGCCAGTGTGGACACTTCAGGAGTTAGGGCACCCGGGGCTGATTTAATGCGCTCCAGCTTGCAAGTGTAGACAAGCCCTATGAGTCTATGATTCTTATCTACAATGTCACCTGAAAGTGAGAACAGGTATTCATACGGCATTGTAGCCGACTTGCAAGGTATTTACGTGCCAGATATGCTAAACATTTGTATGCCCCTTTGTGCTCCCACACACAGCCAGCTAGTGAGCTGGCTTGGTTAGATTAGTGCCGTCACAGCGTATGTTCTTCCTGCCCAGTTAGAAAGGTTCAGGGATGTTGCAGTCTTTAACAAGGGGACTGAACAGAGAAAGGAGATCAGCGGCAGCTCCAGGCACCAGAGCACCAAGCGCGTGCCTGGGGTGGCAAGCCGCGGGGGGGCGGCCTGCCGTTCGCTCCGAGGGTGGCAGTCAGGCTGCTCTTGGTGGCATGCCTGCGGGAGGTCCGCCGGTCCCGTGGCTTCAGTGGCAATTTGGCGGCGGGTACACCGAAGGCGCGGGACCGGCGGACCTCCCGCAGGCGCACCGCCAAAGGCGGCCTGACTGCCGTGCTTGGGGCAGCAAAAAAAACAAAGCCGCCCCTGGAGGAGGTTACTCGGACACTTCGCATGAGGAAGATTGTAATACATAACTAAAAGTCCCCCAAACACCCTGTTATAAGAGTCAGGTGACAATCACAGCCCCCAATCTCTCTGGGTTTTTCAGTGATGTTTGTTTCAACCGACTATATTCTGCAAATTCTCTGTTTTCATTTATAGAAACGAACTGTGTTCTGCCTTCTTTACTGCCAGGATCCCCATGGAAACTACCGGGCAGCTGCCTTCCAGCAATCTGTCCCCAAACATATCACATTTCAGCAGCAAAGACGGGAGCCCATCCCACCATTCTCACCTGAATAGAATGCACATTTCAGAGCTATATGGGGCCATGGACATACTATGCCGGGACCCAGATCCTGTCTTTCAATTTTCATTCAGGCAAATACTCGCTGGAGTCCAAGACTCCAGGATCTCATGCATTACATGCAATTTCCTCCAAAGCAAAACAAGGAAGTTAAATATGAAATAAGCCTCCATTAAAACTCCAGAAAGTCAGGAAACACCATAGTTAAGATTCCAGCAGCAAAGTTAATTCAGCTACTTTGCACACCTGTGAACTGAACACAACGTCCCAGGGACAGTTGCATCCAAGCCAGGTCCCCCTGCTCTGTAGTGTGATTCTTTGCGTATGCTGCCCACATGTGCAATGGTCTCGTCTGCTGCCTTATAACATTTCAAGCTCCTGTCTAATTTGCTGCCCACTGCCACACACCAACCCTCCCTGTCACCCTTGGAGTATATGTGTTTGGGATACTTTCCCTGGGATGCACTGGCTGCATCTTTCAAGTTGAATCCATTTTATTTTTTCTGACTCTTCTCCAAATCTCTCTAGGTCCCTTCATGTTATTTCTCCGGCCTCCAAGTTTGCAGAACCTCTCCGTTTAAAATCATCTGCCATTTTTTCTAATATGCAATTTATCCCTTTTCTCCAGATCATTAATGAAGATGTTAAATTAAGACAGACCAAAGCTAGCACAGATCCCTATGGCACCCTATTAAACAGTTTATTTCAGAGACCCAGTAAGACAACAAATCAGGGCCACGTGACCTGTTTGGAAGGGCCTCCCCACCTCCCCTTAATGTGACACGGTGCCATACAGCAGGGTAACCAGTTGTTTTTTCTGCTTCTCCAGCCTGCATGCTCAAAGAATCCATTCAGAGAGAAGAAGAGGAGCTGAGAAAATCAAACCAAAAGCCAAGAAGACCTGAAGGTTGGGGCTATTTTCTTCTCCTGTGGTATCTGCTCTTCTACCAGCCAGTGATCACTGAAATCCACCTGAGGAGGGAGAACATTCAGTTCCTCTTCATCAGATTTAGTGCTTGGCAATATGCCGGCAGCGACAAGCTGTGGGCAGGGCTGGTCACCACGCTCTGTCAAAGCATCCGCAAGCACTTTGGTGCCCTGCCTTTGAGCTTTTACCACGTGATGGGGAAAAGGCCCAGATTTGCCTCTGGCTTTAGCCAAGACGAATGGCTTCTCAACAAGCGGACCTGTCTTACGTTAGGAGGCCTCGTGTTTGTCCTAGTGTCAGGCGTAAGCCTGCTCTCAGTGGCGATCTTTGTTCCAGGAATAAAAGACAGCAGTGCGTTAAAGGTCATTGGCAGTGCTACCACCGGCCTGTCTGGATCAGGAATATTAGTGACTGTTTTCTCTGTGGTTAAGAACATGGTTATCAGCCAGAAGCAGAAAATTGAGAAGATGACAGACAGTGAGAAGTTTAGCAGTCACCTAGGCTTCATGAGCCAAGTGAAGAAGGAAATCGAGATGCTGACCAGCTTTGTGTATTACATGGAGATCTATCAGAGACGGCGGCTGCGCATAGTGCTGGAGATCACCAGTTTGGATATGTGCTACCCAGAGAGGGTCGTTGGGGTTTTGAATGCAATAAATACTTTGCTCTCGGACACTAACGCCCCATTCATTTTCATCCTGGTGATAGATCCCAGCATCATTGCATCGTGTTTGGAACAAACCAGCTGCATGAAAGGAATGGCCGACAACGGGTACCTGTTCCTGAACCGCACGGTGACTTTGCCTTTTTCAATACCAGAGATGGGCACAAAGTCCAAACTGCAGCATTTGCAAGATGCTGTCCAGAGCCGGGAGGACCTGATGTACAAAATCATCACAAAAAACATGGAAAGGGGAGTCAGGAACGTAAAGGGGAAAATGATAAAGCTGGTAGATATGGAGATGTCCAGTGAATTGGACCAAAGCCAAATCGATGCTCAAGCTGTGAGGTATATTCATGAAGCATTTCATGCTCTGCACGATGACACTGATTGTCTCTATAAATACATTCCAGATAGCATTATTCAAATGAAAAGGATAGTCAACACAATTCCCATCACCATCAGACTCATGCTGCAGCAGAACCTTATGAGACATACAATGTCTGCAAGGTCCGTGGCTGCATGGGTGGTCATGGCTAATCAATGGCCATGCCGCTTGAGTTGGGTGTTGCAGTGCCTTGAGGACAGGCTGCAGATTCGACCAACGGAGGAGTACAGGAACCAGTCCTTATGGGGAATCTTCGTGGAAAACTGTAAAGAGCTGTACTCCATGCACAAAGTCCTCCAGAACATCTTGGCCTTGGATGGGGACCCAGAACTCTTTGGGAATTTTTTGTCTAATGATTTTCCTTTCACAGTACAGGAGGCCAACACCTTTCTAAAGTCCACAATCAATCTGGACCATTCAATAAGGCATAAATTGGGACTAATACGAGGAGTTAATTCACTGAATAAGGCAAATGATACAAGCGTAACTAAGTTTTCACCTGTCCAGGTGTCTACGGGTGTGCAGTGTTCTGGTATAGAGGAATGCAGTTAAACAATTTCAGTTATTTGCCTTAGAGAGGAAAAAAGGAAGAAGGTACCATCTATAAACTGTTGAATGATTCAGTGAAAATCACTCTGGTGCTTCTACTGACTAAATTTGCATCTACCCTCACCTAGGTAGTTAAGTCAAAATGCTGCCAGCTCTCATGTTTGAGGGTACACAGTGCTTATCTGAGCCAAAGTAACAGACTAAGTCCTTATTTTTAAGAGAGTCTTAGCCTGGCCTCTGACATTGCAGGTCCACATAATTGTGGCCTCATCTCAGCACAGCGATTCTAACTACCTGCTTGCTGGCTGCAGCCACGTAGCTAAAGCCAACATTTTTTTGGGTGCTCAACTGTAGGTGTTTTAAGCTGGGCCCCCAAAACTTGAGGCAGCAAAAGTCAGGGCCCATTTTTGAAAACTTTTCCCTAAATATTTAAGTGCAATAAAATGTCACTCACAATTCTTGTCACCCACAAAATTGCAGATGTGAATTTGGAAGCAAGTTTTCAAAATCAGGCTCTAGACAAACACCAATTGTTTCCTCTAGGACAGTGGTTCCCAAACTTGTTCCGCCACTTGTGCAGGGAAAGCCCCTGGCGGGCCGGGCCGGTTTGTTTACCTGCTGCGTCCGCAGGTTCAGCCAATCGCGGCTCCCAGTGGACGCGATTTGCTGCTCCAGGCCAATGGGAGTTGCTGGAAGCGGCGGCCAGTACGTCCCTCGGCCCGCACCGCTTCCAGCAGCTCCCATTGGCCTGGAGCAGCAAACCGCAGCCACTGGGAGCCACGATCGGCCGAACCTGCGAACGCGGCAGGTAAACAAACTGGCCCGGCCCGCCAGGGG
>NC_048313.1:894711-955438 GCF_013100865.1 Trachemys scripta elegans | reverse complement strand
CTTGGACTGACATGCATGTCTTATTCTCTCTTGACCAAGGGTTTTAAGGCTGCACAGCTCCCTAGATTACACTGTGATGTCCCCAGCAAACTGTCTGCCTGTCTTAACTTCCATAATCCTTGGAGAGCGATCACACAGCTCTTTCTAAGCAAGAACATTTATTCTTTAGATAAAAGAAAAAAAAATTCTTATTTATTGGGCTACTTATCCAGAAGTCCATTTTTTGTCTGTTGGTCTGTGGAGAATCCGGTTTGAATCAGAATATATGAGCTTCCCTAGGAAATGGTACCTCTCTGGAGATGTTATAATTTGAGTGATTTGCCTTAATCATTTATTACTGTTTTCACTTCCTGGAGGAGCTGTGGTATCCATCTCCCCACGATGGAGTGTATACAATCCCTGGCCCACAATGATACATAAACCATTTATATACTTAATATGATATGGTCTTCCATAGCTATTGTAGGAAGTTACCTTGTCTGTCTCATCTCCTCCCTAAATAAGTGGGTGTAACTGTGATGCTTGACCGGCATCCTAGAGGAATCCACGGGTTTATTCCCTGAATGGAGTTTAAGCCATTACCTTTCATAAGGTAATATTTCACCTATGCATGTAATAAACATTCTGCTAGCAAGTCAGCATACATCCCTCAGAAATCTGTACAGTTGTTTAACAATCATCCTGTATAATTTCTCCTGTTAGGACCTACAGGGTGAAGCTCCTGCTTTCCCCCTCTTGCCCTTGTTCCCCCAAAACCTTTGGGTGTGAACTTGAGACCTGGTCCTCCCACTCCCACCTTCCATCTGGTTTTTAGGGGGCGTGTGTGGTGTCCCTTTGTCCCTCAAGGTATCAGCTCCTCTGGCAGTGGGCTGAGTCCCCGCGTATTCTTCGGACAAAAGAGAGAAATCAAGCAAGGCTGCCTCCCTGTGAAGCGGCTCTCAACCAGGCGTTGCTTTAACAGCAGAGGGATTGGACGAGAGATTCTTGAAACATCCCCCATGGCCAAATTCCTTTCTCTAGGCCACCTCCTCAGAGGTTGGGGCGCCGGGGACTCCTGTGGCTTTACTTCAGCTTCTGTGGGGGAATGGGAGGAGTATCGATCCCCCATCCCGATGGGGTGGCCTGTTCATCTCTGTATATTAGAATCATAGAATATCAGGGGTGGAAGGGACCTCAGGAGGTCATCTAGTCCAACCTGCTCAAAGCAGGACCAATCCCCAGACAGATTTTTGCCCCAGATCCCTAAATGGCCCCCTCAAGGATTGAACTCACAACCCTGGGTTAAGCAGGTCAATGCTCATATTTAATCAAGGAGTGCAACAGATTTTCCTCCACCAGGCTCAGGATCCTTTACATTTTCACAGACCATCAGGCAGTCACAGGCTCTGGGGAGAATTTCCCCTTCTTTCCTGGCTGTAGTTACTGTTGTCATCTCCCAAGCAGCTGTCTTACACTTGGGCATGTCATAGATTGAGCAGTGCACTGGATTTGCTTCCGTTTCCCTACTTTTGGCTGGAGTCACTGCCATCCCCATGCTCTGTACTTCCTCTGGTTCCCTGATAAGAGTAGTCAGAAAAGTTATTTCCCTGGCCTGGGCTTCAGGACCCAGAGGGTTTCCCTTTAATTCAGTAGGTCTCCTCACTCCCCTCGAGTAGGCAGCTATCTCACCCACCCTCTCCTCAGGTATTTGTTTGCATATACTGAGAAAATAACCTGATTCCTCTTGAATACTGGCAGGGAGGATATGACCCTTCCCTACTCCCACCCCCAACACCACCTTTTCAACTACTCCGTTAGCATTCTGGCTAACACAGTCCCTTGAAGGCCTGGAGTTAGCAGAGGGGGTCTGATTCACCCCTTCTGTTTTTAGAGCCATATTATTCCCCAAAGCAAAGAATATGGATATATGACAATGAACCTACCCCTTGTGCCCTGACCCTTCCTGAGTCTGTATAGAAACCTGTGGTGTAGGTTGAGGGAAGGCTCTTATACCAGGAGTTTTTACCCACATTTCATACCAAGCTTAACTATCTCTCCTGGTATCTCTCCATTCAGTGAATGTCTCCCCATTGACTGCCACCTTCTCTTCCCACTGAGGGTCCAATGGGTCTGCACCTAAGAGAGTGCAGCATGAAACATGGGCAGTAGTTTGGGGTGTGACTGACTCAGCATGAACATTGTATGCCATCAGTGTTCTATGTGACTCCCTCCCCCTGGAGATTGTCACCCAGTTAACTCTGTGAGGTTGGGGTTGCAGCTGGCTTTTCGAGCATTGCACTGGGCGGAGCAGGCAATCCCAGGCAAATTGACCTGGCTGATCACAGATGAGACACTACTTTGTCCGACCCATCCCATGGCTTCCCTGCTGCCAGGTGTGGGCCTCTGCTTGCGTTCAATCCCTGTGATCTGGTCCCATTCCTTCATTGCTCGGTTTTCTATCAAACCCAGGTTGACTCTCCACATAATGGCCTGCCAATTTCCCAACTGCAGTTTTATCTCTGTGATCTTTATCTACTAACCCTGGTTTTAGGTCAGGATAGCAGAGTTTATAGAATTGTTTTAAACCCATTATTTTGTAGGCCTCATGTGTTGTGGCAAGCTGCCACAGTCATTAATACAATATGGGGTCTCCCAAAGATACTGTAGAAAGTTGCCCTCTGATGCTTAACACAATTTTAACAAGGGGGAAGGTACACACGTCAGAATAGGGAAAGAACATGTTAAAGAATAATATTTAGATAAGTTAAATGTATTCAAGTTGGCAGGGACTGATGAAATGGACCATAAGCCTATGGATGATGGGATGGATCGTGTACCCTTAGGATCAAGCCTATGGATGATTACTGGGGCTCTTTGGCAATGTATAGTGGTAAATTCTGGCTCCTTCTCAGGCTCAGGTTGGGTGCCCCTGAACTAGATGAAGCAATCTTAGAGAACCATTAGTGATTATCTTCAAGAGCTCAGGGAGAAGTGGGTGAGGTCCCAGAGGACTGGAGAAGGACCCAAACATAATGCCTATCTTTAAAAGGAGGAACAAATAGGACCTGAGGATTTATCGACCAGTCAGTCTAACTTTGATACATGGGAAGATACAGGAATAAATTATTAAACAATTTGTAAACACCTAGAGGAAAATGGGGTAACAAGTAATAGCCAACATGGATTTGTCAATAACAAATCATGCCAAAACAAACTGTCCTTCTTTAATGGGGTTATGGCCTATGGACATAAGACTGGCCATACTGTGTCAGATCAATGGTCCATCTACCCCAGTATCCTGTCTTCTGACAGGGGCTGGTGCCAGATGCTTCAGAGGGAATGAACAGAACAGGGCAGTTATCAAGTAATCCATCCCGTTGTCCAGTCCCAGTTTATGGCAATCATTGGTTTAGGGACACCCAGAGCATGGGGTTGTGTCCTTTACATCTTGGCTAATAGCCATTGATGTACCAATCCTCCATGAACTTACCTCATTCTTTTTTGAAGCCAGTTATACTTTTGGCCTTTACAATATCCACTTTCAACGAGTTCCACAATTGACTGAACATTGTGTGAAGAAGTAGTTCCTTTACGTTTTCTTTTTAAATCTGCTGCCTGTTAATTTCATTTGGTGACCTCTGGTTCTGTTTTTGTGTGAAGGGATAAATAACACTTCCTTATTCACTTTCTCCTTTATCATATTCCCCCCTTAGTCATCTCTTTTCTAAGATGAACAGTCTTTTAAAAATATCTCCTCAGATGGAAGCTGTTCTATACCCCTAATCATTTTTGTTGCCTTTCTCTGTACTTTTTCCAATTCTAATATATCTTTTTTGAGATGAGACCACCAGAACTGTATACAGTATTCAAGGTGTGGGCGTATCATGGATTTATGTAGTGGCATTAGGCTATTTTCTGTCTTATTATCTATCCCTTTCCTAATGGTTCCTAACATTCTGCTAGCTTTTTTGACTGCGGCAACACATGGAGTGTGTTTTCAAAAACTCCATGATGACTCCAAGATCTTTTTCTTGAGTGCTAACAAATAGTTTAGACGGCCACATTTTGTATATGGAGTTGGGTTATGTTTTCCACTGAGCACTTTGCACATATCAACATTGAATTTCATCTGCCATTTTGTTGCCCAGTCACCCAGTTTTGTGAGATCCCTTTGTAACTCTGCAATTAGTTTTGGACTTAACTATCTTGAGTTATTTTGTATTGTCCGCAGTGCAGTGTTCACCTCCGTTTCCAGATCATTTATAAATATGTTGAACAGCACTTGTCCCAGGCCTTGGAGGACCCCGCTATTTACCTCTCTCCACTGTGTAAACTGTCCATTTATTCCTGCCTTTTGTTTCCTATCTTTTAACCGTTTACTGATCCATGAAAGGACCTTCCCTCTTCTCCCATGACTGCTTACTTTGCTTAAGAGCAAAGAGTAGATTGCTTTATGGGAATGTCATGTGGGACTGTGCCAAAAGTCAAGCTAACTAGGGAAATGTGGTCTAGATTAATTTACTGTAAGGTGTGTGCACAACTTGTTGAAAGACAAAACTCAAAGACTAGTTATCAGTGGTTCATTGTCAGACGGGATGACATTGTCCTGGGTCTGGTACTATTCAACATTTTCATTCATGATTTGAATAATGGAGTGGATAGTATGCTTATAAAGTTTCCAAGCAGCACTAATCTGGTAGGGGTTGCAGGCACTTTGGAGGACAGGATTAGAATTCAAAATGATCTGGACAAATTGGAGTCTGAAATCAGTAAGATGAAATTCAATAAAGACAAGTGCAAAGTACTACACCTAGAAAGGAAAAATCAAATGCACAGATACAAAAAGGGGAATAACTGGCTAGGCTGTAAGACACTGGAGGTAGTTGTTCTACTCTACTCAGCTGAAATATCATGTCCAGTTTTGGGCACCACACTTGAATTGGAGAGAGTCCAGAGGAAAGCAACAAAAATGATAAAAGGTTTAGACAGCTTGACCTATGAGGAAATGTTGGTGGGGAGGGAGAAATCTGGGCATGTTTAGTCTTGGGAAAAGAAGACAATGGAAATATGAGAAGTCCTCAAATATATTAAGTGCTGTTATAAAGAGAGTGGTGATCAATTGTTCTCCATGTCCACTGAAGGTAGGACAAGAAGTAATTGGCTTAATCTGCAGCAAGGAAGTTTTACGTCGTATATTAGGAAAAAACTTTCTAATTATAAGGGTGGTTAAGTATTGGAACAGGCTTCCAAAGTTGGTTTTTAAGAACAAGCTGGACAAACACTTGTCAGGGATGGTCTAGGGATGGTCCTGCATGGGGGGCTGAGGAGGGGCTTAGCTGAACTAAATGAGCCCTTGAGATCACTTCCAGCCCCACATTTCTGATTCTTGAGACCTATTGGAAGGGTGGGGGCAGAATGTCCCATATCTGCTACGGTGGGGTTCTTACATCATCCTCTGAAACATTTTTTACTGGCTACTGTTGTAGACAGGGAACTGGAATAGATGGACCTAGTTTCTGTATCCATTTTCCCGTTTTTGCAAATACATATCGACCTCCACCCATGAAAGGGATGAGCCTACATCATGGACCACTGCAGGTAAAATCTGTTTGGGGAATACTGAACGGGCCTCTTTGCTTTGCAGTGAGAGGAATTGCTGACTCTGCTGTGCTCATCCAAATGGCAAAATGGGAAGATCTATGGGTCCCAAGTTTCCAGGACTTCAAGGAAAGGAAACTCTCAAAAGACACCCACACAGGTGAGGAAGAAGTTAAACCAACTGAGAAAACCTCTCCCTGCCAAGTATAAAGCTGGAATTCCAGCAACGCTATTGCGAACTCCATAGTTCTCTCACTTAATCTTGTTCATAGATTTTAAGGCTAGAAGGGGTTAAAAATGAAATAAATAAATCCAGATAAAGAAGGGAAATAAAAGCAGCATTAAAAACCAGATATAACAAAAGAAAAAAATGAGTAAATTGTTGGCAGTGAGTCCAAGTCTGCAGTTAGGAAATGCAGATGATAAAGGAAACTAAAGGGATCAATGAAAAATCCTATAGCCAGGGGAATAGGACAACGAGATTTATTTATATTGATCTGTCTGTCAGGATCAAACATCTACAAATGATATAGCTCAAGTAATAGATAAAGTCATGTGTCAGTCATGATACAGAAAAGGCAGAAATATCAATAAATGTTTCTGTTCTGTATTTAGAAAGGAGCAGAATGATGTATTCACATCTTAGGCCTTGGCTACACTGGTGCTGTACAGCGCTGCAACTTGCTGCGCTCAGGGGTGTGAAAACGCCCCCCCCCCCCCACTCCCCCAGCGCAGCAAGCTATTCCCCTCAGAGAGGTGGAGTACTTGCAGCGCTGCGAGAGAGCTCTCGCAGCGCTGGCGGCGCGACTACACTCGCGCTTGAATCCCTTGAAGCCAAGGCCGTAGAGTGATAATGAAATACTTTATATTCTATCAGTAACTAGGGAGGATGTTAAACAGCAACTATTAGCCAGGTTTATACCAGCAGGACCAACAATTTTAAGTGATGAGCTCTCTGAACCATTAATGTTGACTTTTAACAAATCTTAGGACACCAGGAAAATTCCAGAGGACTGGAAAAAAGCTAATGTAACAATATTTTAAAAGAATAGATAGGATCACTTGGTAAAATAATATTGACTTCAATATAGCTAAATGCAAACATATACACCTAGGAAGGAAGAATGTCGGCCGTATTTACAGGATAGGGGACTCGATTCCAGGAAGCAATGACTGAAAAAGATTTGGTGATGATGGTAGATAATCAGGTGAACATGAGCTCCCACTGCAAAAGGGCTGATGTGGTCCTAGAATGCATAAGCTAGGAAATCTAGAGCAGCTGTAGGGAAGCTATTTTACTTCTGTATTTGGCACAGGTGTGACCACTGCTAGAATCCTGCGTTTAGTTCTGGTGTCCACAATTCAGGAAGGATGTTGTTAAATTGGAGAAGGTTCAGAGAAGAGCCATGAGAATGATCAAAGGATTAGAAAACCTGCCTTATAGTGACAGACTCGAGGAGCTCAATCTATTTAGCTTAACAAAGAGTAGGTTAAGGGGTGACTAGATTACTGTCTATAAGTGCCTACATGGAGAACAAATATTTAATAATGAGCTCTTCAGTCTAACAGAGAAAGGAATAACACATCCCAATAGTTGGAAGTTGAAGTTAGACAAGTTCAGACTGGAAATTGGCATACATTTTTAACAATGAGGGTAATTAACCATTGGAACAATTTACTGAGGGTTGTGATGGATTCTCCATCAATGACCATTTTTAAACCAAGATTGGATATTTTTCTAAATGATATGCTCGTTTGGCCTGGTTCTATGGCCTGTGTTATGCAGAAGGCCAGACTGGATGATCACAATGGTCTCTTCTGGTCTTGGAGTCTATGAACTATATAGACTAGTTGGTGTGACATCGTTCCAAACAAAATCATGGACAGGCTGATTTGGGACTCAGTAAATAATTAAAGGATTGTAGCATAACATGGTTTTATGGATAATAGGTAAGGCTGTGTGCTTGTCACGGAGGTCACAGATTCCATGACTTTCTGTGACCTCCATGACTTCTGCAACGGCCGGTGCTGGCTCAGGGGCTGGGCTAGCAGCAGCAGTTTGGGTGTGTGGGAGGGGGCTCAGGGCTGGGGCAGGGGGTTGGGGTGCATGGCAGCGCTTACGGGGAGCGGGCGGCACTCCCTGGCTCCCACCACCATGTTCCTGCAGCTTCTAGGCGGAGCAGCCAGGGGGGCTCCACGCGCTGCCCGCTCCCGCATGCACTGCCCTCGCAGCTCCCATTGGCTGCAGTTCCTGGCCAATGGGAGCTGTGGAGCCGATGCTTGTGGTGGGAGCAGCGCACAGAGCTCCAAGCTACAGGGACATGCTGGATAGGGAGCTTGCCAACCCCCAGACTCCATATCACCAGCAGGGGTCCGGGCCACCGGCACCCGCAGCGCTCCCGTCCTGTCCCCCTGGGCACATGCAGTGCCCTGGCCCAAGTTTTATTTAGGGGTATATAGTAAAAGTCATAAACAGGTCACGGGCCGTGAATTTTTGTTTACTGCCCGTGACCTATCCATGACTTTTACTAAAAATACCCGTGACTAAAATGTAGCCTTTGTGACGTTGCACTCCAGAATGCTATCTGCAGTCTGTTAGCAATACTGCACCCCAATGTGTTTTTAGGCACCCAGGGACCAGGAACCCAGAACTTTGCGAGAACACCTATGAATGACATCTTAGGGTTTAAAGATACTGGAAGGGTGTGTAACCAGAGACAAACAGGGATTTTACATGCACTGCCTCCGCCATGGACAGTGTCCAAGACTCCAGCAGTAAGTTCAGGAGGAGGGTGTGACATTGCACTCCATATGCTTTATAAAAATATGTTTATAAGTGTGAATATGATGTAACTGGAATATGCTTTATGCAAAAGGTCTCTTGTAAGGTATCATTACAAACCTTATAATCTACTGAGTGTGATCATCCTATTTGTATGTATCATTCTTGTATCTAAAACTAGAAATATAACTCTGAAGTCCTATTATAATTATGCAAAGTGTGGGCCATTAATGGTGGTTTAGAATCTTGATGACTCCCATTGACTAGGACAATAGTTGTAAATGGCTCTGTTTACTTGCAAGCGTTCCTGTGAGTCAGGCCGGGAAGAGTGAAGGCTTGGGGTCTCACAGGACATGTGACCCTGTCACCTGGTACTGGAAGCCATCTTAAACCTGGTGCTTTTCCATTTAGGAGGAGGAGTGGGGACCCAGAGAGACAAAAGATTCCCGCCTTGTGCCAAAGCTATAAAAGGGGATAGAACAGACCAGAGGGGGCTGCCAGTCATGAGAAATCCCCTAGTTACCACCCGAGCTGGAACTAACAAGGACTGTACCAGGGGGAAGGATTAGGCCTAGATTAGGAAGGAGTCTAGTCTGTGAAAGAAGCTTATTGGAACATCTCTGAGGGTGAGATTTACCTGTAATCAGTTTCTTAATGCATTAGGCTTAGACTTGCGTGTTTTGTTTTATTTTGCTTGGTAATTCACTTTGTTCTGTCTGTTATTACTTGAAACCACTTAAATCCTACTTAATAAAATCACTTTTGTTTATTAATTAACTCAGAGTAAGTGATTAATACCTGGGGGAGCAAACAGCTGTGCCTATCTCTCTATCAGTGTTATAGAGGACGGACAATTTATGAGTTTACCCTGTTTAAGCTTTATACAGAGTCGAACAGATTTATTTGGGATTTGAATCCCATTGGGAGCTGGGTGTCTGGGTGCTGGAGACAGGAGTACTTGCTGAGCTGTTTTCAATTAATTCTGCAACTTTGGGGGTGTGGACCAGCTCCTGGGTCTGTGTTGCAGCAGGCTAGTGTGTCTGGCTCAAGAAGACAGGGTTCTGGAGTCCCAAGCTGGCAAAGAAAACAGGCACAGTTCAGCACATCAGGTGACAGTCCCAAGGGGGTCTCTGTGACCAAACCCTTCACAGCCTTAACAATAGGTCTTGTCAAATAAGTTTTATCGTTTTTTGATGCCATTATAGATTTGGTTTATAAAGACCATTGTATTGTCATAATATACTTAAACTTCTATAATGTATGTCTTGGAATACATTTTGAAAGAGAAATTAGTTAAGGACAAAAGTAAACAGTAATTGGGCTAAAATACAACATGGTTTTATAAAAGGTAAATAATTCCAGACCAACCTCTTTCTTTAAGAAGATAACTGAATTTGTAGACAAAGGAAATACAGTAGATCTAATCTACCTGGATTTCAGTAAGACATTTGATACAGTTCCACAGGGGACGTTATTAATTAAATTGGAGAAGATGGGGATTAATATGACAATTGAAAGATGGATAAGGAACTGGTTAAAGAAAAGAGTACAGTGGTTCATACTGAAAGGTGAACTGTCAGACTGGAGGGAGGTTACTAGTGGAGTTCCTCAGGGATCAGTCTTGGGACCAATCTTACCTAACATTTTCATTAATGTCACAAAAAGTGGGTGTGTGCTAATAATATTTGCAAATGACACGAAGTTGGGAGGCATTGCCAATACAGAGGAGGACTGGAATGTCATACAGGAAGATCTGGATGACCTTGAAAACTTGAGTAATAGAAATGGAATTAAATTTAATATGACAAGGTCATGAACTTAGGGACTAACAACAAGAATTTTTGCTATAAACTGGAGACTTATCAGTTGGAAGCAACAGAGGACAAAGATGTTGGTGTTTTGGTTGATCACAGGATAACTATGAGCCGCCAATGTGATGTGCCCGTGAAAAAAGCTAATGCACTCCTAGGAGGCATCAGGCAAAGTATTTCCAGTAGAGATAGGGAAGCGTTAGCACCATTATACAAGGCATTGGTGAGACCTCATCTGGAAGGCTGTGTGCAATTCTGGTCTCCCATATTTAAGAAAGATGAATTCATACTGGAACAGGTACAGAGAGAGGCTACTAAGATGATCAGAGAAGTGGAAAACCTACCTTATGAGAGGAGACTCAAAGAACTTGGCTTGTTTAGCCTAACCAAACAAAGGCTAGGAGGAGATATGATTGCTCTCTATAAATATGAAGGCGAGGACTATAACAGGGTTTAAAAGAGAACTAGATAAATTCATGGAGGTTAAGTCCATTAATGGCTATTAGCCAGGATGGGTAAGGAATAGTGTCCCTAGCCACTGTCTGTCAGAGGGTGGACATGAATGGCAGGAGAGAAATCACTTGTTCTAAATCCATCCGAGGGATAAATACCAAGGAGGGAGAGGAGTTATTTACATTAAGTGCCAGTGTTGACACAAGAACAAATGGCTAAACGGGCCATCAGCAAGGTTAGGCTTGAAATTAGATGAAGGCTTCTTACCATCAGAGGAGAGAAGTTCTGGAACAGCTTCCAAGGGGAGCGGTGGGACTAAAAAACTTAACTGGCTTCAAGCCTAAGCTTGATAAGTTTATGGTGGGGATGGTATGAGGAGACTGCCTACAATGCCATGTGGCCCATCGGTGACTCCTGCCCCTTTGCCCCTCACGACTGGTTGCTTGACTTTGCCTTGAGATAGGGGTTGAGGCCATCTTAAAGTGTGCGCTTGAATAACACTTTAACTGCTCTTATCTGTTCCCATTTTACTAACAAATCCATCTGACTAGGCAGAAGCAACCTCACCGTGCCTGTGTCCCTTGTTTACACATTTTAGTATAAGAGTATCAAAAAGTCAAACCCAAAATTCTATCCCAGGCTAACAAACGGTCCAATATACTAACAGAAGAAAATATAAAATCCTTGCTGGTGACACAAATTGTTGGAGTGGTAAATAACACAGCCAACTGCAAGGTCACACACTGAGGATCAAAGAATTGCGGTCACACTTATAGAATAGGGGACTGTATCCTGGAAAGCAGTGACTTAGAAAGAACGATAGATAAACAATTGAACAAGAGCTCCTAGTACAATGTTGTAGCTAAGAGGGTGAACACAATCCTTGTATTCGTAAGTAGGGGAGGATCAGTTAGGAGTAGGAAGGTTCTGTTGCTTATGTATATGGCATCAGTGAGACCATTTCTGGATACCGTGTCCAGCTGTGCGGTCCACACTTCAAAATGAACGTTGAAAAATTAGAAAACGTTCATTATAGGGCTACACGAATGAGCCGAGGTCTGGAAAATCTGCCTTATGGTGACAGGCTAAAGAAGCTCATTCTGTTTAGTTTATCAAAGAGACTGTCAAGAAGGGAGTTAATTAATCCCAATCTATAAGAATGTACATGAGCAGAATGTTTCTGATAGTTAACAGCTCTTTAATTTAGCATCAAAAGGAATAGCAAGATCCCATGGCTGGAAGCTGAAACGAAACAAATTCCAACTAGAAATATGGTGCTGTTATTTTAACAGTAAAGGGTAATTAACCAGTGGGAGAGTTTACCCAGGGAATTGCTGGGTTCTGTATCACTTGAAGTCTTTAAATCAAGATTGGATATCTTTTCAAAAGAGATTATATCGCTCATTGTATGGGCTTGATGCAGAAATTGCTGGGTGAGGTTCTGTGACCTGTGTTATGCAGGAGGTTCAGACTAGATGATCTAATGGTCTCATGTGACCTTAATAGCTATGAATCTAAGGACCCAGTATGATCAGTATGATAGTTCAACTAGTTCATTACTGTAACCAGCAGCTGTCATGACCTCAGGGTAGACCACTGCATTCCACCAACCTGGCTGGTTTCTGTTAGGAGCCCCTCCTCTTCCTTCATCTCTCTTCTCTGGGTTTTCAGACAGGAAGCTGAAGAACAGCTCTTCCCCGCTTATCTCCCTTGGGAAGGGCCCAGAGTCCTGGCTCCCAGTTTCTACATTTATCAGCATTGTTTTATTTATTTGCATTTCCCCTTTCCCTGAGTTCATTTTTCCTGAGCTCAGGCAGTGACTCTCTCTCTTTATCCTAGCAGATGATGAGATTGCAAGTGAGAGCGAAGAGGATGACAGTCCTCAGCCAGAAGGGCCTGAGAAAGTGGAGCCTCATGGGACGTTCTCAAGAAGATCCAAATCGAATGTTTCCCAGAATCAGCAGAGCTCAGAAAAGCAGCCGCAAAAGCCTGCAGGGAAGAGACGGGGTAAGTCTGCTCCCCAGGAGAGAGCTTTGGGGAAGCAGCAGAGAATCCACAAAGGGGAGGTGCCCAATGCGTGTCTGGAGTGTGGGAAAGTCTTTGGCCGGAAATCGCATCTCATTAGACACCAGAGAACTCACCGGCGAGAGAAGCCGACCATTTGTAATGAGTGCGGGAAGAGCTTCAGTCGCAGCTCAACCCTCATTGAGCACCAGAGAACCCACACGGGCGAGAAGCCCTACAAATGCACCGAGTGTGGGAAGAGCTTCAGCCAGAGCTCCCACCTCATCACGCACCAGAGGATCCACACCGGCGAAAAGCCCTACCAGTGCACTATATGCGGGAAGCGCTTCCACCAGAACTCGCATCTCCTGACCCACCAGAGAACCCACACGGGTGAGAAGCCCTACCAGTGTACCCAGTGCTGGGAGCGCTTCAGCCGTAGTTACACCCTGACCCGACATCAGCGGAGCCACACGGGGGAGCGGCCCTATCAGTGCCCTGACTGTGGCAAATGCTTCAGCCTCAACTCCACCCTCCTCAGCCACCAGAGAACACACACGGGCGAGAAGCCCTACAAATGCTCTAAGTGCGGTAAGAGCTTCACACGGAGCTCCACGCTCGTCCAGCACCAGAGAACGCACATAGGGGACAAGATCTATACGTGCCCCTGCTGCAACAAGGTGGCTTGCTCTAGCCTGTTCTTCTGAGTCGGGCTGCGGGACCTGCTCCAGCGTGTCCTTCTGAGCCCGAGCACGGGACCACTTCAGCCTGCCATAGGATTCCTCTTTTCCTGTTTGTGGTTAGATCCTAAAGAGCAGGGACTGCCTAGGCACTTGGAGATGCTTTTCCTGTAGGAACCACGCGAGCACAGCTCCTCAACAGGGAAAAGCTCACACTTTTGTTTTAGTTCAGCGACTTTCCCTCTTGTGCATGTGCATGCTGGGGGAATGTAATACTTCCCTTACATCTCCCTCCTGATTTCATAATCCTGTGCACTTCAATGCATTTCAGGATCTCGGTGCTTCACACACACGAATGAAGTAGGCCTCCCACAGGTTTGAGAGAGAGGGACATTTTAAAAATAAAAAAGGGAGGTGATGTGACATCAGTGAGTCACCAGCAGAGCTGTCACGCTCCCCAGCCAGAATTCCTCACTTGTCCCGTATTGCTGTCGTGTTTCCTGTGTGAGAAAGGAGAAAAGCGAGGGCAAAGTCCCTTTTCGTGAGGTCTGCGAGCTCTGCCAAAATACATTCCTGGGGCTCTTTTGCTCATGAACCTCCCAGCCTTGAAGTTCTCTGGGTGTGATGAATGTAAGTCCGTATGACCTTCACACAGGGCAAGAGTTTCTCTTCCTTGGTGAAAGAGCACTGCTACTCTGCCGTAGTGGGCAATGCCAGTGACTGCGGTGTGGAGGGCTCTAAGAAAAGCAGACCAGATCATAGCAGAACAGCCTTCCAGAGTTAACACACCTGGAGTTCCCTGTTTTGTTGGTAGTGGGGAGGAAACCTTTTCCTTTTTGTACGTTGTACCTCTTTATATTGTTGATAAAGAAACCTGATAATTAAGCTCAGGAGAGATACAGTTGTATGATAATCTCTCTGTCTTGTTTGACCTAACACGTTTCTGATAGGAATTGTTCATTGTTTCTTTAAAGCCCAATTGAATTGTATGGACCCGCAATAGCATAGAAAAGGCCTGGAAAAGTACCTGCTTCACTTCAGACCAAAGCTCTGCTGGAATGAACTTCAGACCAAAGTCCTTGTGGAGCAAGTAAATCCAACTCTTTCCTCTGAAGTCAGCTGATCTGCAACTTCTTGAGGATTGTCTTTGCTGCAGAGTTAGCTCTTACCTGGTGTTGCCCCTAATCTCATCTCCCACACAACCCTCTCACACAAATTAATTGTGCTTTCTATCCCAGCTAGCTGGCCTGGCTACAGCTGCAGGTTGGAGCCTGGGTACTACTTTCACTTGGATTGGTAACCCGCCCATTTGCAATGAAGGTGCAAGATAAATCACTCGAGCGCTGATAGTCTTCCAATGCCTTCCCATAATTCCACTGTGTGCCCTGAAGGACTGACCAGTTCGCTAGGAAAAAATCAGAGTGGCTGATCTTACTGCAGCACCAAAAAACCATGGGATGGACTTCTAGAAGTCCTAGCAATACATGTGGGGGAGCGAAGCACCAATAAGGACACTGTAATGTGGGTGTGGATTTATAGGGTGGTCACTCACGCCTGGCTGCTCATGACCCAAGCTAACTGTGCAGTGAAGACATACTCTAAGGATTTTTTTGAGCTGTGTCTTAAACCAGTGGTTCTCAACCTTTCCAGACTACTGTACCCCTGAATGAGACCCGCCGCACAGGGCTAAAGCCCGAACCCTGCTGCCCAGGGCTGAAGCGTGTAACTTAGGGGGTTCAGGTGGCCCCAGGCAACTGCCCTGCTTGCCATCCCCTAATGCCAGCTCTGCACTTGCAACCCCCTTAAACCCGTCCCACGACCCCCGTGAGGGTTTCAGCCCACAAGTTGAGAAACACTGATCTAGATCAGTTGACGTACCCCCTGAAATACCTCTGCGTACCCCAGGGATACACGTCTGGTTAAGAACCACTGTGTTAAACCATCTACATTTGAAAATGCCGAGTCACCAGCTGGGAGACGGTTCTGAATGCAAGAAAAGCTTCAGTCTTGACTCAACACTTGACTGCCACCAGGGAACCATAAATGGGCTGCAAACTGTCTCCCTCTTCCTGGCAAGAACTCCCGCAGTTTGCTGAACTCCCTGTATGATGTTTAGCTACCAGCTTAGGACTGGCTTAAAAGGATGATACTTTATCTTCTACAAAAACATCAGCGTTGAGCGAGCGGCTAGAAAATGAAAATTAGGTGGTCCTGCAGTTATCAGAAAAGCCGGGATGGAACTGAAAGAGATGCTTGAACAGGAGCCAGTGTTGAAGTTCTACATAAGTGGAAGGCCTATGAAAATCTTAAGAGGTGCCTCGCAATTTGATTTCGGGGAAGTCATTTTGCAGTCGTGGGAAGCAAGTTGACAGCTTACAGTTTATGCATTCAGGTCACACAGGTGCAGAAACTAGATGCACAAATACAAACAGACCTGTTAGGAATATTGCTTAAGTGCTAAGAGAAATTTTGACCGGCGGGCAAAGGCTGAAACACATCCAGATCTCTGATACCATATTACCTGTTCTATAAGGATGCAAAGTATGATGATAAAGCTACAGATGTGAGAGAAAGCTGTGCCATAGTAATGAAGTGTTGCCGGCTGCTGCCCTATCCATACTTGCTGTGTTAGAGAAAGGAGCCGAGGAAGCGAGAGTTGGAGATAAAACCTTGGCGATCCCTTTTCACAGCAAGTGAAAGGCCACAAAGAGGGAAAACGCTGAATGAAACAATTATGAAAGGACAGCCAAAGGTAACGCACAGCAGTCAGCACGGGACTATGGAGGTTACAGATATAAATGTACAGCAGTGAATGGCATGATTGTTCATAGACATAAAACTATTATACTCCCGTGAATGCTACAGGGAGGCTATTTGGGAATCGTACGTCAAAGAAATAAACCCAGAGGCTTCTCACATGTGAACAAGCTATTTGTTCTACTTGAGATACAATCTACAGACCCATGATTCCCTGTCTGATACTACAGAGACTATCAAATGGTCAGAGATGGGCCAAACCAGGGTATTCCAGTGCAGGGTTTGGAAGTTTTGCGGAGGTTTGAATCTGGATCTGAACTGCTTGACTCGGGCCCGGCTATACCAGCGGACATTACAGATTCTTATGTGGCAAAAAACAAGTGAAGTTTGTTACTGATCATTGCTCTTTGCACCCTGAAATGTGAACATTTGAAAGTATCTTTGTAAGACATGGAATTCCAGATAAAGACCCAGATTTTTAAAGGTATTTAGGCAGTGTTCCATTCAGCATTGCAAGGCCTAAGGCCCAGATTTTAAGGGTAGTTAGGGTGTCTAACTCCCAGTGGAAGTTAAGCACCTAACTACCTTAAAAAATCTGGGCTTAAGTGACTTAGCCCTGGTCTACACTAGGGGTGGGATCGATCTAAGTTAAGCAACTTCAGCTACATGAATAACGTAGCTGAAGTCGACATACTTAGATCGACTTACCGTGGTGTCTTCACCGTGGTGAGTTGACTGCTGCTGCTCCCCCGTTGACCCCGCCTGCGCTTCTCGCAGCGCAGAGAGAGCACTCGGGGGTCGATTTATCGCGTCTAGACTAGACACAATAAATCAATCCCCGCTGGATCGATCACTGCCCGCCGATCTGGCAGGTAGTGAAGACTTACCCTCAGATGGCTAAGTCCCATTTTCAAAAGTGACTTAGCAGCCTAAATCATTGAAAGTCATTGATTTCAATAGGAGTTAGGGTCTAGGTCTTAAGTGTTTGTCACTTTTGAGAGTGTGAATTAGCCATCTAAGTCACTTGGGGTAGATTCACAGAGCGGACTTAGGTGTTTCAACACCTAATTCTCCAGTGCCCTGCCACCCAGTGGAATTCACAGCCCTGAGTTATGCATCCAGGCCCCCCAAGCATTGTATGGGGAGAGTTAGATGCCTGATTCTCAGAAGCCAGCAAGCTGAGCAGGGAGCCACCGAAGCCAGCCAGGAGTGAAATGCAGAGGAAAGGGCAGGGGTTAGGACCCAGATCCACAAAGGCACTCCCAGGCCTTAAGTATCTGACCAACCGGCAGGAGAGATTCTCAGCTGTGGGGAGCTGCGGTGGACGCTCCACCTGCCCTGTGCGGGAGGTGGGCGGTTTCTCACAGCTGCCCGCCCGGATCTTACCATCAGAGCCTTGCACAGATGCAAAATTTGTATCCGCATCCGCACTGCTATCCGCAGAAATGGTTCACAGATGTAAAGCGGATACCTGCAGATTTGCAGGGCCCTAGTTATGGCACTTGCCTGGGAGGTGGGAGACCTGTTTTCAAACCCCTGCCTGATTTGGATTGGGGATTTGAATCAAGGTCTCCCATCTCCCAAGTGAGCACCCACACCACCAGGCTATTGGGTATTCTGCAGTGGCTCTTTCGGTCTCTGTGTTGTACCTGTTCCATTTGGTATTAAATAAATATTGGTGAGACGAGAGGACGCGCGAGAGAGACTGAGTAGCCTGATGGTTAGGGCACTTGCCTAGGCTGTAGAAGCAGCAGGTACAAATCCCTGCTCTGGTAAATATACAAACTGGCATCACTCCAACAGGAGAGGGATCCCCCCAGAATAGCTTGGTGCTTAGGGCATTCTCCAGTCAGCTGGGAAACCTGGGTTTAAGCCCTTGCTCCAAATCAGGCAGAGCACGCATTTAAAACTGGTAGAAACTAGGTGCTGAGGGGGACTTAGGCAGCAACTGAGTGGTGATTTTTTTTGAATGTCTGAGAGGCCTAAAATGTTGGATTTATGATCCTATATCCCTTTGTGAATATAGTGCTACCCTTTGCAACAGCGGGCGGAGCAATAGCAAAATATCTTTACGAATGTGGGCCAAAGTGTTCAGTGCTGTTCGAACAGAGTGTTCCCCTTGTAGCAATTAAGCAGTTTTCAGTTGATGTCGATTTTAAGGATGTGGTTTCAACTTCTAACCAGTTTAGATCAAATCCAAACAAGAGCTTAGTACAGATGGTGAAGAAGTGGATGAAGAAGCGACCAATCCTTTGGCTCGGCTCCATCCATCCACTAGTAGACAATGGAGAGTCACCCGCTCAGCTGTTGAGAAGATGAATGAAAATTAACCTGCCCAGCAAAGAAAAAGCTAAACAAGCCTCAAAATTAAGAGAGAATAAGATTAATGAGAACCAGAAAATTAAACAAAGCTACTTTGATTTTTAGAAGAACACACTCGTCCATCATTTCAGCTTTGGCAACACCGTTCATCCTTGTGCCTACACCACAAACAAGTGATTAGAGAGGCATAGGAAACACACAGAGCGCTCCAAAATCCTAGCAAGTATATCATGTGTTTGCTGCCCTTTGATTTAATAAACATATCCTGAGCTCCCAGATACAACGTCTTGTGCAAATGAACCATTAGAATTGTCATTGTGGGATAGAACAGAGAAAAACGGAGAGGTTAATTGGTCTGAAGAAGATAATACATTAAGAAGTTCTTAAACCACTACAGAAACTAATTAAAAATGTCATACGTCTTTATAGAAATAAGTGTATAAGGAGGTAAACGCTTGCTGGAGAGTGACGTGCAAGTTGCCTCTTCTGCTTGGAGAAGCAGAACGTAAAAAATAGCTGTTTTCTGTGTATGTGATGTTGAAATGTATATTGTATACATTGAGAGACATTAAGGCATTGTTTAAAAGAAGGAAGAGGTAGTGATATAAATACTAGAGTTAATAGATGACTCTTAGAATGTTAACAGGCATATGAGAATTTGGAGATGGCCCCTAAGAATTATTGATGGAGGGCAAAATTCTGCCCTGAATTCTACACCATCCAATCCCACTGAAGGCAGTGGGGGTTGTTAGGGCAGGACGTGCCATGTTGTTTTGAAGAAAATGATAGACTTGATGGTGCAGCTATGAATTCTAGCTGAACAATAAACTAGTTATTCTTCTCACTCGTGTGTCAGTATTTAGAGAATGCAAAGAACGTGTCACACCCATCCACAAACACCTCCACGGGATCCCCATTCATCCCAGAGCCAGTCCAGAAAAGACCCCTGTTTACATAGTCTTGTGCCAGTCAGCCTGGTATAACTCCTCCACTGTGTGTCTCCTCTCGGCCCTTCCTCACAATCTATCCCTGCATCAGCCTTCACCTCCGAACCTGCCAGGTATAACAGCCATCTTGTCTCTCTGCAACATCTCTCTTAAAATCTCATCTGAAAACATCTCTTTGATGTTGTACCTCTGGCTTGTTACACAGGAATAACTATTAAGAAACCACCACGCCAGGCCTTGCTACGTACACCTAGTCAGCTACTGGTATTTTAATAGATTCCAAGGCCAGAGGGGACCATTGTGACCATGTAGTGTGACCTCCTGTATAGCACAGGACTTCCCCCAAAATAATTCCTTTACCATATCTTTTAGGAAAACCTCCAATCT
This sequence comes from Trachemys scripta elegans, assembly GCF_013100865.1. Classification (NCBI taxonomy): domain Eukaryota; kingdom Metazoa; phylum Chordata; order Testudines; family Emydidae; genus Trachemys; species Trachemys scripta. The sequence goes on along the minus strand of NC_048313.1, from coordinate 935,718 downwards.
TGATTGAAAAATTGTCGGTGATGTAGACTCTGCCATGACCCTTGATAAATTGTCTGAATGGTTAATTACTTTCACCATTTAAAAGTTATGCCTTATTTCCAGCATGAATTTTTCTAGCCTCAACTTCTGGGCATTGGATTGTGTTACACCTTTCTCTCCTAAATTGAGGAACCCATTATTCAATATTTGTTCCCTGTGTACCTACTTATAGACTAATTAAATCACCCCTTAACCTTCACTTTAAGCTAAATAGATTGAGCCCCTTGAGTCTCTCATGTTTCCTAATTCTTATTCTCATGGCTCTTCTCTGAACCTCTCCAGTTTGTCAACATCCTCTTTGAATCGTGGGCACCAGAATTGGACACAGCGATCATAGTAGTGTCAAACTCCCCTGGTTATGGCTCCACAGATTGCATTAGCTGTTTTAGCCACAGTGTTGCACTAGGAACTTCTGTTCAGCTGATTATCTGCCTTGAGACACACATCTTTTTCAGAATAACTGCCTCCCGGGATAGTGAGACTATATCATCTGTTTTCCCCTAAATACAGAACAGAAATATTTATTGAACGCTGCTGCCTTTTCTGAATTATTATTGATAATTTTACCATTTCCATCTACTAATGAACAAATACCAGTGTCAGGATTTTTTTGTTCCTAATATATTTCAAAAGCTCCTTCTTATCTTTCATGCTCCTGGCCATAGATGTCTCCTTGTGTCCCTTTGCTTCCCTTATCGATTTTGTACAGTTCCTAAGTTCTGATTTATATTCATTGCTATCAACTTCCCCTTTTTTCTTTCTGTTATATATTTATTTTTTTGTAGTTGCCTTCATTTCCCCTCTAAACCAGATTGGTTTTTAATCAGTACAGCCTTCTTCTTTGATTGTAGCTTCTTGATTCTCATTTATCATTCACATTTTTCTGATTAAATTCGTCCTCCAGATGATTTGGCTCATAATTGTTTCCAGCTTTGGGAAACTGGTCACTTTAAAGTACCAACTCTCTCTCTATATATATATATAGATATTACTGGGCTGTACTTTATTCCGCATACACATTATAAATGTGATCAAGTCATGATCACTTGTACCTAAGCTACCAATAATTTTTAGTTCTATGATCAGTTCCTCTTGATTTGTTAAGACAAGGTCTAATAAAAAATTCCTCCATGTTGGACGCAACGCCTTTTGAGTTAGGAAATGATAATCTATCGTGTTGAGAAATTGCAAGGACGTTTAGTACTGGCAGTATGAGACATCCTGCATGTGTCACTCCAATTGAAGTGTCTCATGAGCATGCAGCTATTTTTCTTAAACATCCCTCCCTCTTGGGGGGAGGGATAGCTCAGTGGTTTGAGCACTGGCCTGCTAAACCCAGGGTTGTGAGTTCAATCCTTGAAGGGACTATTTAGAGATCTGTGGCAAAAAGCTTTCTGGGGATTGGTCCTGCTTTGAGCAGCGGGTTGGACTAGATGACCTCCTTGAGGTCCCTTCCAACCCTGACATTCTATGATAGATAGGTGTATAAGGAGTTGGCCATCTTGTTCCCTAGTGAGATATAGTGAGTTGTTGCAGGCACCAACTAATACCCCATCTTGTGCTTTCTCTGTTAGGACATTGATCTATAAGCATTCAAGATCATTTTCCTGTGGGTTGTCAGTGACTCGGAAACAAGTAATGCCATTTTTGATAGTGCCACTTCCCCTCCCCTTTTGCCCACTTTATCCTTCCTAAATAGGTTATAACCACTGTTTTAAACAATCCAGTTATGGGACTTATCCCACCTGATTTTAATATCAACCAGATCCCATTTATGCTCATAAATGTACAATTCCAATTCCTCATTTGTTTCCATTTGCATTCGTGTACAGGCATTTCAAGAATTTCTTATCCTTTGATTCCTTGATATGTTCTCAACATCTTGGTTTTGTATTAACTGTGGGGTGTGTGTGTGAGAGAGAGAGAGAGAAAGAGGCACACAGTGTGGCGTGTGTGAGGGTGAGAGAAACACTGTGTTGTGTGTGAGAGACAGTGTGTGAAAGAGACAGTGGTGGGTGAATGAGAGACACAGTGGTGTGTGTATGACACTGGTATGTGTGTGTGAGAGAATCACAGTAGGGAGTGGGTGAGAGAGAGACACACACACACAGCATGCTGTGTGTGAGCAAGAGAGAGACAGTGTGTGATGTGTGTGTGTGTGTGTGTGTGAGAGAGAGACACACACACGCACACATTCCCCCTTTAAGTACACTGCCCTTTTAAGTACTCACCAGTCTGAAGCCTGCTTGTTCAGATACAGCAGCAGCCACCAGCAAGCTCCATCCCACATCCCATCCCTGAGCCCTGTCATGTTCCTTCCCTCCTCCCCCCACCACTCTGCAGAGATGGGATACATGGGTGGGGGAGGGGGATACCCTGACATCAGCTTCCCTCCCCTGCCCCCACTCTGCTCTTCACAGCAAGCAAGAGACTCCCAGGGGCTCAACCCAAGGCAGAGGGCAGGAGCAGAACAGCAGTCCGGGGAGGGGCACCTGAAGTTCAACGGCCTTTGATTGACTGCTGGGCGGCCGCGCAGCTTAGAGGGAACTTAGACTGCAAGTCAAGTTCTTCAGACTGCCAGTTGCTCATGTAACTTTTTTCTGGCCCCATAACAATTTTTCAACATTCTTTTTAACGTGTGGATGCTGTATCATGAGCAGGGGCACTGGAGTCAGAGGGCCCATGTTCCCTGGAGGGATTGGGATTGGCAGGACACCAGGCAGGCAGGGACTGTGAGGAAGTGGGTGGGAAGCCATGCAGCCACATGGACAGAGCAGTGCACAGGGTTTAATAAAGTTCCACACGTGGTCAATGTAACGTGCATTCAGCCTCGCTCAGTGGCAAGGAAACACTGGCACTATATGAGGGGTGAGTTCTCTGCAGCTGGCAGCGTGTGCCATGGAACGCACTGTGAAGCCCCCCGGGAGCCCTGGATTTTGCAGGCAAAAACCTAAACCAGTGATGGACCTGGAGGAAGGACAGACAAGGTGGGTGAGGTAATATCTTTTATCGGACCAACTTCTGCTGTTGAGAGAGACGAGCTTTCGAGCCACACAGAGCTCTTCTTCAGGGCTGGGAAAGGTACTAACAGCGTCACAGCTAAATACAAGGTGGAACATATTGTTTAGCATAAGGAGTTAACACATATTTCAGGGGCCCATTCAAGGTGAAGTGGCCCATTAACACCTCTCTAGTCATGGGAGGGGAAGGCGGGTGGGGGGGGAGGCTGTAAGTGGTTTATAGATTGTTGTAATAAGCCATAAATCCAGCGTCCCTTCAGTCCGTGATGTTTAGGCTATGTCTACACCAATGTTCCTTCTAATTTTTTCCATCGATGTGCAGAATACATTTTGTTACGTGCACCAAGGTAATATGCGGATGTGCGCCACCAGTAGAAACAAAAAACCTAGATATAATATATATTTTTTAAAAGTTACCAACAGGGATAATTACTCCAGCCAGGACAGGTTAGGCATTTTAGAACTCACTACTCAAAGAACTAAATTTAAATGTAAGAGAAATAAAAATTATGAAATGCACAGACCAGTCAAAACACTAAAATAACACACTTTGAAAGAATAAAATTAGAGAGACTATATGTGCATTGCAGGAAGTACCAAGAAATAACAACAAACAACACCACAAGTATGTGTTGAGAGGTGTGTGAGAAAGACTGTATGTGTCTGTAGAGACACACAGACTGTGTGTGTAAGTGTGTAGGGAGACAGACTGTGTGTGTGTGTGTTCTCTACACACACAGAGACAGACAGAGTGTGTGTGTGACAGACAGACAGAGCTTGTGTGTGCTGGGGAAGTCTCTGAGGTAAAGGCACTCACGGCCCAGAACAGCGTTCAGACCTCAGACCCTCTCCTGCAGTGCTCAGAGTCCTGAGCTAGGCTGTCCTGTCTTCCCTGCTGGTATACAGGGGGAGGGGGACACCCTGACATCAGCACCCTCCTACCCCATGCTCTGAACAGCCCACAGGAGGGTCCCGGGAGCAGCAGGGCCTCCAAGGCAGAGGGCTGCAAAGCAGCAGGGGGGGCATACCTGAATACAGGCTGCCGACTGGATGTGAGTGGCTCTGCACAGCACTTCAATCGCTCAGTGTGCAGCTTACAGGGAACACGGCTGAGGGCCCAGCTGGGAGGGAGCAGGGACACAGATAACAGCGTTCTCCTATTGCTGGTGTGGGGCTGCCACCAGGTGCTGCCTCACCAGCTGCTCTCCCAGCTGAAGGCCACAGGTGGAAGGCACCTCTTGCTCAAGGCTGGGCCGGGGGAGCAGGGAAGATGTGGGTTTCATCAGGGATGCAGCACCGTGGCCCAGGCCTGTTACTCCCACACACATACACATCCCCTGTTCATCTGCACGGTGCCTCACCTTGGCTAAGGCGGATTTCTCTCCAGGGCTGTGAGGAGCTGAGTAAGGCCATATAAATATCTGGTGGGCAAACAGCTGTGCATATCTCTCTATCAGTATTATAGAGGGTGAACAATTTATGAGTTTACCCTGTATAAGCTTTATACAGGGTAAAACGGATTTATTTGGGTTTACACCCTATTGGGAGTTGGGCATCTGAGTGTTAAAGACAAGAACACTTCTGTGAGCTGCTTTCAGGTGAGCCTTCAGCTGTTAGGGGACGTGATTCAGACCTGGGTCTGAGTTTGCAGCAGGCTAGCGAGTCTGGCTCAAAAGTCCTAAGATGACGGGGCAGGAAGGCAGGGGCAGAGGTAGTCTTAGCACATCAGGTGGCAGCTCCCAAGAGGGGGGGGGGGTTCTGTGATCCAACCCGTCACAGTCGGCAGGATCTGTGCACAGCTAAGTGCTTTGAGATACTGGTAGTGATTTTAAGTGAGGTGGCTGAAGAACAGACGAAGTGGTTACTGGTTTGTTATTTTCTGTTTATTTTGGGTGAGAGAAGTAGGGACAGAAAAGGAAGCAAAATAAATAAGAGTGAAGATCAAAAGAAGCTAGAACTACACAAGTTGCAAATTGCCCAGAAAGGCTGAACACCGGGCGCTGGGAAAATCTCTGTTAACGAAGAAGCCCCTGAGCTGAGTGCATCTCAGTTTCAATGAACTGCAGATGGGTGTGGCCCAACCTCTCTGTCTGTGCTGACGCTGACTGGAGTGTCTAACTTAGCAAGACAGGAGTGGAGGGGTGCCTGTTCTGGCAGAAGGGGGTTCTCTGTGGTATCCCAGCTCATCAAGTGACGGTCTCAAGGGAAAACAGATGGAAATTGATGTGCAATTTGCCCGGGAAAAGACTGCCCACCAGCAAACCCTGGACTTAAAAGACAACGCAATTAAGACCCAGAGACATGAACTGGCTGTAATGGAGTGGAAGAGGTGCACAGAAACATGTATCCTGGAGCTGGAAGTTGGGGTGCTGGGAACAAACCCCAAGGACGCTGTAGCTGGAAGCAAACCCAACCTGAGAGAAAGGGGGGGATTGTGCTGGCCAGGGAAAGGTCTGTCATAGCTGGTAGCTGTGAGCCCACAGCTGGATCAGGGTCTCTTTCCCTTTTGGGAGACACAGGAGTGTCTGCCCCAGAGGGGAGCCCAAAGAAAAATTGTAGGTATACTGCCTCTGCCATGGTCAGTGTCCAAGCCTCTGGCAGTAAGTTCAGAAAGAGGGTGTGATGTTGCAGTCTATATGATTTTATAAAACTATACTAATGAGTAAATATAATGTAACTGGAATATGCTTCATGCAAAAGGTCTCTTGTAAGGTATCATTACAAAGTTTATAATCTACTGTTCATCCTATTTCTATAAATGTATCACTATTCTAGCTAAAACCAGAAATATGAAATATAACTCTGAGGGCCTATTGTAATTATGCAAAGTGTGGGCCATTAATGGTGATTTGGAATCTTGCTGGCTCCCATTAACCAAGACAATTGACTGTGGATGGCTCTGTTTGCTTGCAGGCCTCCCTGTGAGTCAGGCTGGAAGGAATGAAGGTTTGGGGTCTTAGAGTGACATGTGATCATGTCACCTGAGCGGGAATCCATCTTTAACCTGGTGCTTTTCCAGTGAGAAGGGGGCGGGGGGGGGAGAACCCAGAGGGACAAAGGATTCCTGCCTTATGCAAAAGATATATAAATGGGTGGAACAGAACAAAGGGGGCGGCCATCATGAAGAATCCCCTAGCTACCACCTGAGCAGGAACAAGAGCTGTACCAGGGGAAAGGACTGGGCCCAGACTAGGAAGGTGTCCAGTCTGAGGAAAAAACTTACTAAAGCATCTCTAAGGGTGAGATTATCTGTATTCAGTTTGAATAGACATAGATTTGCGTGTTTTATTTTATTTTGCTTGGTGACTTACTTTGTTCTGTCTGTTACTACTTGGAACCACTTCAATCCTACTTTCTGTATTTAATAAAATCACTTTTTACTTGTTAACTCAAAATATATGTTAATACCTGGGTGGGCAAACAGCCACGCATCTCTCTCTATCAGTGTTATAGAGGGCGAACAATTTATGAGTTTACCCTGTATAAGCTTTATACAAGGTAAAACAGATTTATTTGGGGTTTGGACCCCATTGGGAGTTGGGCATCTGAGTGTTAAAGACAAGAACACATCTGTCCGCTGCTTTCAGGTAAGCTACAGCTGTTAGAGGACGTGATTCAGACCTGGGTCTGGGTTTGCAGCAGGCTAGTGGGTCTGGCTCAAACCAGGCAGGGCACTGAAGTCCTAAGCTGACAAGGCAGGAAGGCAGGGGCAGAGGTAGTCTTGGCACATCAGGTGGCAGCTCCCAAGGGGGGGGGGGGGCGGTTCTGTGATCCAACCCGTCACAGGGGTAATAAGAAACAGCCCCCAAAATTGGGACTGTCCTTATAAAGTTGGGACATCTGGTCACCCTAGGTAGGAGGGGACAGTTTGGGAAAGGTGGGGTGGAAGGCTGGCATCTCCAGGGAGCAGAGGTAAAGTTACCATGTGTGGTTTAAGGTGGGTACTCGGGGTGGAGCCATAGAGGGGCATGAACTGGTGGGTGATGCTTTCCGGTTTCTGGATTTGAGTCAGGTATGTTGTGTGCGCAGCACTGGTTTTTCCAAGTTCCTGGGGTTGCTCCCCTCAGCTCCCAGCCCCATGTTTAAGCCGAGGCAGAGGGTGGGATTGCTGGATGGTACAAATGCAGCTGTTGAAGGATTTCGCTGTAAGCAATTGCACATAAAGGTCTAGGTGCAACTGTAGCACATACACAGCACGAAGTGTCTGCTCTACTGATGCCCATTTGAGCCCATTTCTAACCCAAAAGCGAAGTCGGAGCCAGCCCCCTCCGTAACATTTAACTCAATACAATAGATTCCAGCCGCTGTTTCTTAGAAGGGCTCGTTTGCATCTCCATGTTGCATGGGAGAGCGTAACTACCTAGCTATACTTCAAAGGCTTTACCCTGCTCTGGCAGCATCGAGGGACCTTAAAGTGGGTGGAAATCGCCCATTTGCACAAGGGTTTCGCCGCCCAGTGCGTTACACCCACTCTGCTCCTAGTCCCTGGTGTAGGGGACAGATTGGAGGTGGAGGGTGACGGGAGAACAATAGAGGGATCACGAGAAGCAAGTGTGAGTAGCCCTGAGGCTGCTTTTAATGAATACCACAGAGCAGGCAGGCCCCAGCATGGCCCCAGAATACAGGGAACACCAACAGTAGCTCTTTCACCATCCCTGCCCCAAGCACATGACCGCAGTCAGTGAGACACTGTCCTCAGGCTCAAATCCTACATACCTTGTTCACCCATTGATTGATGGGTACCCAGGAGGGCAGGGCTGGATACCAAGACAGTCTGGGGCAGATCTAACCTCTTCCTGCACAGAGCCATACGCAGTGACCTGTCTAAGGGATGGTACGTGCAAGTTAGCTGTGAAAAGGAAGCCTGAGCCTTCAGGCAAATCAAACCACCACTTACCTAAGTGCCTACATCGCAAGGAAGATGTGGTAGAGGGTGTAACTATTCAGTACAATGCTAGAGCCCGTTTCTGCATGGGCAACGGCCAGCCATTCCTCTTCAAGGACCTACTCAACTGCCCTCCATCCACCTGAACTACAAAAGAGAGCGGAGGCTCCTGAACCTGGCACGGGACCAGCCTCTACGGGTGCAGCACATGGATAGTTTTAGGATGTAGCACCAACCTTGACAGCCACTCTGCCTTCCATGGAGTGCCGAGGGATAGGGCTCCTAAGGTAGACATGCCAGCATGGTGGGAAGAAGAGGCAGGCTCTGGCTCTGCCAACAACTCTTGGTGTGGCCTTGGGGAAGCCAGTCCCTGTCTGTTGTAAAATAGGGGTGATGATACAGCCTCACCTTTAGGAAGTGTTTGGAGCTCTGGTGGGGGAGGGTCACAGCAGTTGTACCAATATCCCCCCAAGGCTGCATGTTGGTCCACCCCCTAAAAGGGCACTAGTAAGCCCCTCTCTCTTGCTTTTGAAGGACTTGCCCTCTAAATAAATAACCGGTGTGCAGGGGGATTCTCATCCATTTCCTGATCTTCTTTCTTTCCATGGGCGGTGGGGCTCCCCAGCTGCAGGTACCATTGTTCTCATGCAGAGATGTGTGAAGAGAGGAAAGGAAAGAGAGAGGACGTTAAAAGTCTGGGCCAGTCACCCTGCAAAGTGGTCCTTTCTGAAAGTGAGAAGGGAATTTACCATGGACAATCCCAGACTAAATTAGGAAACCCTTTATTTCAACCAAGAGTATTACAAGAAATCCATAAATGCGGTAAAACACACGTCATAGTTCTCTAGGGTTTGATAACAAAGCAAGTACTGGCCCGATACCAGCCTTTCTAATAAAACAGAAATGAAATATATTAACTCTTTAATACCCAAGTGCTGGTTTACAGGAGATGTCAACATTCAGTTAAAGGCAGGTTACATGGTTTTTCCAAGTCTTTTGGTACCTAAAAACCATCCATGTGAGGCAATTGGTCAGTGAGAAAGGAGGTGATCAGGAACAAATCTCTTTGCTACCCGGCTTTGGGCAGAGGTAACACTACCATTCAGTCGGAGTTCTAAGCACAGAAGAAGAGTAGCGGGTTAGCTGAAAGTTCTGGGGCATGGATCCTCTCGATTTGCTTGGTTATAAAAGATGGAAGGCTTCAGCGGGTGCGATTTCTTTGCTGAACTCCAAGCTGCTGCATTATCAGGGCTGCTGATACAGCTGTGGCCCCTTTCCCTTTTAGGGCAGAGTTGTATTTTACCCTGGAGAAAAGGTTCTAGGTAACAGTCTATTTGTCCATGGCACAGTGCATCCCGGCAGGCTCAGATAAGTCCGTTTATTTTCCTGTTCTCATTTTCAGACTCTGCTCGAAAGGGCAGAAATGTGTCAATCTGATGGAAGTCTGAGACACAGGCCCCGTTCCAACATGGTAGCTCTTGGTGCCCCCTTGGATTTGTTCTTTGGATAAAGTGCTTTCCATTTAAAATCATGGCATCTTCCAGAAGGATCTCTACTTTCTACACTGACAAGCAGCATGAGTAGAAGAGTGTGATGAGGCGGGGGAAGGATCTAGTTAGGGAATGACCCTGGATGGTGCTGGGCCCGCTTAACTCCAGACTTCAAGAGGAGGTCAGGGGTTCTGTGAAACTTGCAGGAGGCATTCAGTGCCTTTCAGGACTGGGCTCAATGTCCAGTATTTTCAGACCTAGGTGTCTGAAGTGAAGCAGCTAAGTAAGAATGCCCTGCTTGTCAGAGGGCCTACGCACCCTCAACTTCCACTCAAGTCAATGGAAGCTAATATGACCAGGTTTACGTTAGGTTCCCAGCATGGATTCAGGTGCTTAACTTCAGGTCCCCACATTTGAAAATTCTGCTTCTGAAGGACGCATCGCTAAGCTAGTGAGATCCCGGTTCTACCCAAAGTTCCATGGATGTTCAGAAGAGGGAGTGCAACCGTTTCAGCATCGACAATCTGGTCAGTGTTCCCACATCTGGGGGTTTAAAACATCACTTCACACGAGGTCGCGTCTAAGATTCAAGAACACATAAGGCAGTTTTCCCACTGCCACAGACTGCTTTGCAATACGCATCGTAGCCGTTTCAGAAATAGGACACCAGACAAGATGCTTTTGCCATTTTAAAGAGTCCCAGAGGGACACTGAAGTTTTGAAAAACAGCTGTTGCACATGCCCTGTAAGACACCTGCAAAAGGTTTCTAATATGGTGTCTACAGTATGACTGACATGTCATGGCCTCATTTCAGTGCATATCAAGTAACATTAACAGGAGATGCATACGCTGCGTCCAAGGGCAGTTAGACCTTCTGATGTGCCAGAGTGGGTTCTGCTCTGCTTCAAGAAATACGGCAGTGAAAACACCTGCCAGAAGGCTGAGCAGAGGTTTCAACTCAGATCCTTATTCTTAACTACTGAATCTAGATTTCCGTGTTGTAATACGTGCTGCTGATATTCTTAGCAGTTATTCCTGTTTATTCACCACAGATTTACAAATGACAGTAGGCCAGATAGGCAAGGCTCACAGACGACAGAAAGCAAAGAGGAATCTCTCTAAGAAGTTTCTTGGAGAAGAGCATAAATGAGAAAGCGGGAAGAGAGACATGACAATAAGTCTCAGGATAGGTCTACTGGGAATCTTGGGGTCCTAGTTTTATGTAACATGAATGATGGATTTTATTCCTTTCAAAAGGAAATGACTGAAAACAACTTCATTCAGGGGTAGTACTGAGAGGCACTAGGGCAAATGCTTCTGTCTTCACTGGTGCTGAATTTTTTATGGGCTGTCTTCCCTGTATGCAGACTGCTGGACAGACCTAACTGGGTCAAATGCCAGAGGACAGTTTCTTTGGCAAAACAGCCTAATTCGTGTTGGTTTTCCAGGCACAGGGAAAGATGCACCATAACTGCTGGGTCCATGAGCCCAGGAACTCAGGAGTGGCTTCAGATGTTCCTGTGGATACTAAATCTAAACTACAAATGAGATATGAAGGCTGCAGCTTTGCCACACCTGGTTTGCATACTGATTTGTCTGCTGCTTCTTGTGGAGAAGCGACTGCTACAAACAGCCACGGGGCTGCCCGGTTCGGCTTTCTGCATACCGGGTACCTCACACCGAACTCCTCAAATCAGTACCCGATGCGGAAAAGTCCAGCTCTGCATTCACAGCAGAATATAGAGAATATGCAATAAACCTGTTTCTGTCATTGCTTGTAAGGCAGATCTTTCCGAAGCAGACTGGAGGGTATGTAGCTGCTGTCAGCATTAAGCTTAGATACAGGGACAAAACCATGTCAGAGCAGCATACGGAGGAGAAGAAATGGGTACCACAAAAAATGTTTTAGATGGAGCTCAATTTCCTGTCACATGTACAGCAGGGAATTGCCTAGAATTGCACGGTCACCGTCACCATGAGCCTAGACCTCCACTATCTGACAGCTGGTTCTTCTCATAAGCCATTCATATTTAGTAAAATCTCATTTTTGTGACCTGCAATATTTTAGCATTTCTCTTGCACAAATAATTCATTAACATGGAGTAGCAAGAGATCTCAAGAAGAAGATCATTGCCAGCTTCCCCCCAGACTGCAATGGGACTCCCAAATATGGGCAAACACCCTGAGCCCACAGACAGTGTCTTCCAAGAAGCCAGCTCCCTGGGTGGGAAGCATCTAAGAGCCTTAGGGGCACCAACCCCAGTGACAGCCAATGAGACTTGTGCTCTGAGCTCATTTCGGTGCTTCTGAAAACCCCACTGATGATTCTTGTGTAGCTTTACAGGTATTTTACCCATTGACGTGAAAAGCAAAAGGGCAAATCGATTCTGAACAGGAATATCTGGGAGAGAAAAGCATTTTAGAGGCTGGACCACTGGACTGAGATTGTCATATCAAGCTCAAACCCATAGGTACCATGCAGAACTTCAAACCACTGTCTGGTTTTCCTCACGGCTCTTTTCGCCAGGGTAGTGGATGGTAGCGCTAGCTCTGCAGAGTTCCTTTGGAAAGGGTATTGCTTCAGTTCTATTGAAATCTCACCTTCTCTTCTTTGCCATGGACAAACCAAGTGTCATTTGTAGGTACCAAACAGACAGGAGGAGTCAGTGACAAATGCAGTTTTCATTTAATAGAAAACAGTGTTAACAAAAATACACAACAGAAAGAAATGACAAACATGAGCAAATAAATCACCATCCTTTGTATGTAGTGTTAATGCAGCAAATTCCTAATGTGATTCAGTTTCAGTGCATGAAGAGCTAAAATTTCTGCATCTCCAGCCTTGATTCCCATGCAGCGAAGTGCCCTCACAGCTCCCTGATAGATTTATTGCACTTAAGAAAAAATAAAAATAAAAAAAGCTTAAGTTCTACCCAACAGCCCCCTCTCTAGGCTGTTTCTCTGGTCAGTTTATACAATAAATTTGTTAAATTACAGATTAGTACCATAGTTTCCTGCCGAGATTTCTCTTCATAGCAAAGCAGTAATCCACATATACAGAAATATTTCTCTTCCGATAGCAATTTTGGGGGGCGGGTGGGAGGGGGTGTGTGTCTGCCATTCCTCGTGGATTTGAACCAAAATGGTAGTTCAACACCTAATTTAACCTACCGAGTCTTCCTTCCTCTCCAACTCAAGGATAAAGGTGGTTCAATCTCTTATGACCCACATCATTCAGACTTTACGCTAACAGGCCTTGCTTCGCGATAAAAAAGGTTTGCTGCATAACTTTGTTTCCCTTCCTTGATTGTTCCTCTTGCATGTGCTATATTGAAGCCTTCTGCCCAACACCTCAATGCTGCCCTCGAACTGCTGCTTCTGCCCCAACAGGCCTGCTCCTCTCTCTGGCTGTGGGTTCAGGGGCAGGCATTCCATTCATTTGGATTACCAGTGAGGCGATTTGCACTCTGGCAATTCTGGCTTTCATTGTAATAGTGACTTCGGAATAATGGCCTCTTTGGGTGTCATGCTTTGTGCAGGGGGTGGTATGTTGCAGTGGGACTTTGCAGACTAAAACAATGACCCATTCCACACTCTCGATACCAGAGTGCTCGGCCAGCAGAATCTCACAAGCCCTGGGACACTGAGAGAGAACCCTCCCTGAGAAAATTGAACACCTTTTCCAGAGCAACTGACTTCCTTCCCTTGGCAAGAAGAGTAAAGGAAAGGCACCGCTAATGGTATATTCGTCCTATCAAAGGTGTGACAGCCTCTGGGATTCTCTGTATGAAGCACAATTTATAGAATGGAGCATGTTCCAATGCAGAATTGAAAATTCATCCCGAAAAGCCTTTGGTAAAAGGGGCAAATATTCTCTAAAGCAAGATTTTACACTGAATCAAAAGGCCCACTGACCAGCTAAACGAAAGCTACTTACACAATCATAAAAAAATCAAATTCCTGTTCATTTTTTAATGGTGTAACATGTCCCCTGAATCTTTCCTCAGCCAAATACAAAAGGAGTTGGAAAATCCAAAACAGAAGGAGGGCAGTAACTTAAATAAACAAGGTGATCCTAGACTTCCTTTAATGTAATAAAATGTAGAGGATCCAACTACTTCTACTGCATATTTGCCTCTAGCTCAGTATTAGATTGCTGGATGAGTCCCCAAATGGAGATGACTGAGTCAGCCCCATCCCACCCTCCCTCTCTCTCTCTCACACGGTCAGTTCCGTACTATATGGCTTTGAGAAAACCTTGCAAAAGGGGGTAATTTGTCCTTCTCTTTGAAGCTTATAAAGTTAGGAAACTAGAATAGAGACTCAGCCATGATGATTCCTTCTCCCCCAAGAGACACTCAACGAGGGAATTTCACCTGATCCTCAAGGGTATTAGCTCCGTCTCTTGAACACATCACAGGCAGGGAGCCCCCTGAAATGTGGATCTCACAAACGTGTGTGTGTGTGTGCGCACACAAGCACGCCGGCTAGTTATGTCAGTGTGGTGTTCTGTATAAGGGTTTGCACGGGAAGGTATTTCTGATGGTGCTTTTTGGCAGAGTTCTGCAAACCAGGAGTAAAGTTCCAAAAAGGTTGCAGGTTAGACTAAAAGTAATTCTACATTGTTTTCTAAGTTAAATCCTGTTCAGTACTTTGAAGCTCATGATAAATATATACCTAAAAAAGGAATTTAAAATAAATAACCATTGTGGCTGTGGGTGCAGCCTGTCCTGGACAGCTTGTCTGGCGATACAAGTTTCTCAACAGGTGACTACAGCTTGTCAGTGCCACGCTTCCCAGGGACACAATCATGTGCAACCATTCTGCTAGCAGGTTTCCATGTTAGAAAACAGTTTTCTTAAACTAGCCTTCAGAGACCTGGGACACTTGTAGTGTGTGGAAAGCAAACCCAGGCCTGAACCATGAGACTCTGGGTTTTTAATCTCCCATTTGAATTGGAGAAAATTCCTGTCCAATGCCCGTTCTCCAGGATTGAGGATATCTTCTCCTTACAAATTACTCAGTAACAGTGGTAATTCCAGAGAAATATAGAAAGAAAAATGCAAATGCATCAGCTAGTATCTAGAGAAGGTCAGAAAGTAGTGCCGTTTTCATCAGGTGCCAGGTAGGGAAATCACTCTTTTGGTAAGATTTTCTCTCTGTTCTCCTTCCCTTCCTGAATCATCTTGAAAATATCCGAGTCCGTCCTTATAGGGCAGAGTCAAGAATGTGGGCAAAAGTGTCTAGGGCAGGAAATATCACATTGTTTTGAAAAAAAAATAACCTCTGTACTGCAGACCAAGGTTCTTCTGAATCATGTGGAGTGGGAAGGGAATAAAGCTACACAGGCATGTCCCAAGACAGTCTCAGCTCAACGTAGATCCACCCAGAGGAGCTGTGAGAGAGAACAAACACCAAGTCAGACATCACAGGAATTGCCAGGCAGAGTCAGCAGGCTGGTGGCCTCAGCACTAGATGCTCCCGAGGAAGCTGCAAAAATCTCCATCACCCACAGCTACAGACTAGCCAGCCCTATAGAGGCAGCGTGCTGCTAACCCCAGCAGTCAGTGGCTGAGACAGGAGGATCTATTTTCCTTATACATATATTTCTTATGTTATTTTATCCTAACTTATATCAAACCACCGAATGGAGTTGGAACAGTTCCCAACCTCTTTGTCTAAGGCTACTACATCTACCGCAGGAGTTTAATAATACCTGCTGTCAAGATCTATTTCAATAATAACTGACATCCAACTCGGTACCCTACATTTCCCTTTACAATTGTATTTAAATTCAGATACACACACTAACTTGGAGCACAGCTCCTCTTAAGGAAACATCATAAAACACAGACTTAAAAATACAATACAGTAACTCCTCACTTAACGTCGCCCTGGTTAACGTCGTTTCGTTGATGATCAATTAGATAACATGCTCCGTTTAAAGTTGTGCAATGCTCCCTTATAACGTTGTTTGGCAGCCGCCTGCTTTGTCCACTGCTTGCAGATAGAGCAGCCCGTTGCAGCTAGCTGGTGGGGCGTGGAATCAGAGTGGACCAGCAGCCCCCCTTGTCAGCTCCCCGCTCCCCTAAATACCCGGTGTGCAATTGCCGGGCAGTTCAGCTGTCCCTCCCCCCACTGCCCTGTGTTGCTCCTGCCCTCTGCCTTGGAGCTGCTCCTGGGAGCCTCCTGCTTGCAGTGCGGGGGGGGGGGGGGGCGGGGAAGGGTGCTAATGTCAGGGTGTCCCCCTCCCCTCTGCTCCTGCCCCCTGCTTCTTTACACCATCTCTATAGAGTGGGGGTGGGGGGGAGACACACAGCAGCTCAGGACAGAGGGAGCTTCCTGGCAGCAGCTGCTGTCTCAACTTGCTGATCTACTTAAAAGGGCAGTGTACTTAAAGTGGGGTCAGCATACTTAAAGGGGCAATGCACATCTCTCTCCCACACAGGGTGTCTCTCTCTGCCATGCTGTCTCCCTTCCCTCCATTCCTGCTGCCTTGTAGCGTGTGAGGCTACATTAACAACAATGTGTTATCCCTTGAGGGCTCAGCCGAGTGCTAGTTCATCATTTAGCAGTAAGGCATTCCCTGGGAAATATCCCACCCTCTGACTTCACCACCTCAACCAAGCTTCACAATCATCATTGCTGTGTACAGTATTAAACTGTTTTATACTGTGTATATATATGTGTGTGTGTGTGTGTGTGTGCATATATATTAGTTTTTGTCTGGCGAAAAACATTTCCCTGGAACCTAAGCCCCCCTATTTACATCATTCTTATGGGGAAATTGGATTCGCTTAACACTGTTTCGCCTAAAGTAGCATTTTTCAGGAACATAACTACAATGTTAAGAGAAGAGCTACTGTAGTAATCATCATTAGTTACCTAGATAAACCAAATCTCAGCATTTGCAGTATTTCTTCCACTTAATATATGAAATACCTACAGAGTATGGCAGTTACCCTAGTAATGTTATTTAGTAACTAAACCTCTTTGAGCAACACACTTTAAGAAAGATGTGGACAAATTGGAGAGAGTCCAGAAGAGAGCAACAAAAATGATAAAAGGTTTAGAAAGTCTGACCATTGAGGAAAGTTTAAAAAAAAAAAGATAGTTACCTTTTCTGTAATTGGTGTTCTTCGAGATGTGTTGCTCATGTCCATTCAACTTTGGTGTGTGTGCTCGCCACATGCACTGGTGCTGGAAGTTTTTCCCTGAGCAGTATCCGTAGGGGACCGGCTCCGGCGGCCCCTGGAGTGGCGCGCACATGCCACGGTAAATAGGGTGCCACCAGTTCCCCCCACCCTCAGTTCCTTCTTGCCGGAAACTCCGACAGTGGGGAAGGACGACAGGTTGTGGAATGGAAATGAGCAACACATCTCGAAGAACACCTTACGGAAAAGGTAACTGTCTTTTCTTCGAGTGATTGCTCATGTCCATTTAACTTAGGAGACTCCCAAGCAGTACCCCTCCGAGGTGGGTAGGAGTTCATGGATGTGTAGACTGCAACACAGCTATGCTGAACCCAGCATCGTCCCTGGCCTGCTAAGTGATGGCGTAATGGGCCGTGAATGTGTGCACTGAGGACCACGTCGTGGCTCGACAGTTGTCCTGGATCGGGATGTATGCCAGGAAGGCCGCTGAAGATGTCTGTGCTCTGGTCGAGTCTGATGATTGGGGGCGGAGGGACTCCTGCCAACTTGAAGCAGATCCGAATGCAAGAAGTGATCCAGTTGGAAATCCTCTGCATGGACACTAGTAGGCCCTTCATCCTATCAGATGTAGAGATGAAAAGCTGAGTTGACTTACGGAAAGGCTTTGATCTAGGTAGAAAACCAGAGCCCTTCTTATGTCCAAAGCATGAAGGTGCCTCTCTTCACTAGTCTCCTGGGGCTTGGGGCAGAAGACCGGAAGGAAGATGTCCTGGCTCATGTGGAAAGCGGACACCACCTTGGGAAGGAAGGCCGGGTGGGGCTGGAGCTGGACCTTGTCCTTATAGAAGACCATGTATGGCAGTTCTGAGGTCAGAGCTTGCAGCTCGGAGTCTCACCTCGCCGACGTCACCGCCAACAGGAAAGCTACCTTCCATGATAGGTGAGACAGGGAGCACGAGGCTAAAGGCTCAAAGGGGGCCTGTGAGCCTGGACAGAACCAAGCTGAGATCCCTCTGAGGGACTGGGGACTGGACTTGAGGAAAGAGTCTCTCGAGGCCTCTAAGGAACCTGACCGTCATGTCATGGGAGAACACAATCTGCCCCTGGATTGGCAGTTGAAAGGCTGAAAGGGCTGCCAGCTGCATCAAGATAGAGGAGTGCACCAGGCCCTGGTTCCTTAAATGAAACAGGTGATCCAAGATCGACTGCACTGAAGAATGTGAAGGGGAGATGCCCCGTTCGGCTGCTGGATCCCTTCATCTGGGTTCAGCCACACAGCATCCACACCGTGAGGTGGATGGACGCCAGGTTGGGGTACAAGAGTCAGCCGTGATCTGTGACAGCAGGTCCCGTCAGTTCGGCAGGGGCCAGAGAAGGACTGCTGACAAGCTTGATAGCGTCCCGAACCAGTGCTGGTGAGGCCACGCCGGGGCGATCATGATAACCTGTGCCTTGTCCCTCTTGATTTTCGCTAGGACCGTGCTGATGAGCAGAATCGAAGGGAACGCATACATCAGGCTTCCTGCCCATGGCAGGAAGAAGGCGTCAGAGAGGGAGCCCTTGCCCAGACCCCGTCCGGAGCAAAACCTGTGGCACTTCCTGTTCTGCCTGGTGGCAAACAAATCCACTTGTGGAGTTCCCCACCTCTGGAAGATCATGCCAGCTACATCCGGGTGGAGCACCCACTCGCGGTGAGAGAAAAGTCCCTGCTTAGGTCATCTGCTAGCATGTTCCTGGCACTCGGAAGGTAACACACTTTAGATGGCAGAGGATTGTGCTCCACCTTGCCTGTTGATGTAGAACATCAAGGCTGTGTTGTCCGTGAGGACTCTGACCACTCTGCCTGACAAGTGAGGTAGGAAGACTGTGCATGCTCTGTGCACCGCCCTGAGCTCTTTGATGTTTGTGTGTGGCGTCAATTCCTAGGGGAACCACATACCTTGGGTCTGGAGGGTGCTGAGGTGTGACCTCCAGCCAAGGTCCGAGGCGTCCAAACCAACTCGTCTAAGTGAGGAGTGTGACGAAGGGAACTCCTTCCAGGATTTTCCGGGGGTCGGTCCACCATTGCAGTGAGGTAAGTACCATCATGGGGATGGTGACGACCTTCTCCAGGTGGTCCCTGGACTGGGAGTAGACCCTCACCAACCATTGCTGCAGGGGTCACAACCGGAGCCTGGCATGGCGCACCACATATGCATACGCTGCCATGCGACCTAGTAGGCACAGGCAAACCCTGACCGTGGTCAGGGGAAACACGGTCAATTCTGTGATGAGGTCTGTCAATGCCCTGAATCTCTCCAGTGGCAGGAACACTCTGGCGCAGGTCAAGTTGAGCACTACTCCAATGAACTCTATCCTCTGTATCGAAACTAACGTGGATTTTTTGTTGTTCACCAACAGACCGAGGTGACGGCAGGTGACTAGCAGCATCGCAAGATCCCTTTGGACCTGGCACCTGGCTCTGCCATTGACTAGCCAGTCGTTGAGGTATGGGTAGATCTGAACACCCCGACGTCTGAGGTAGGCAGCCACCACCCTCATGCACTTGGTAAATACCCATGGTGCTGTTGCTAGGCCAAACGGGAGGACTGCAAATTGATAGTGGTACCATAAGCTGTAGGAAGTGTCTGTGTCCCTCAAAGATGGCAATGTGAAAGTATGCATCTTTCAGATCGAGGGCAGCATACCAGTCTCCTGGATCCAGGTGCTGTGCACCGAGGTCACGGTAATCAGCGCCAAGTTGGAGCGTTGCTCCGATGCCGGAGTGAGGACCGACTCCAGAAGGAGCGCTCTTAAATGAATATTGCGCTCCTTCTTAGTCCTTGGCTTGAAGGACTTGCAAATTTTGGACTTCTCACTAATATGTCATTTGCCCAAGCAACGCAGACAACTGCTGTGTGGATCACTAAAGGGCATGGGCCTCTTGCAGCGATCACAGGGCTTAAAGCCTGGGGATTGGTGCATGCCCTGTCCCGAGGCAAAGTCCCATTCGGGACCTACAAAGTCTCTAACAATAGCGAAGGGATTTATCAACACCAATATAAAACTATATACTGTATAAAACAGAAGATAACTAGTTCGTACGAACGAGCAGCTAGAGCACTAACTGAAGCAGCAACAGTTCCAGCACTGTCACTGGCGGCAAGAAGGAACTGAGGGTGGGGGGAACCGGCGGCGCCCTATATACCGCGGCGTACGTGTGCCACTCCAGGGGGCGCTGGAGCCGGTCCCCTACGGATACTGCTGAGGGAAAAACTTCCGGCACTGATGCATGTGGTGAACGCACACACCTAAGCTGAATGGACATGAACCATCACTCGAAGAAGAACTGGGCATGCTTAGTTGAGAGAAAAGAAGGCTGAGGTAAGACCTGATAACAGTCTTCATATATAAAAAGCAACAAAGAGTCCTGTGGCACCTTATAGACTAACAGATATGTTGGAGCATAAGCTTTCGTGGGTGAATATATATATTATGTCTTCATATACGTTAAGATATGTTACAATAGTTAAGTTCTGGAATAGGTTACCAAGGGAGGTTGTGGAATCCTTGTTATTGAAGGCTTTTAACAACAGGTTAGACAAAACATCTGTCAGGGATGGCTTAGGTTTACTTGGTCTTGCCTCAGCACAGGCGGGTGGACTAGATGACATCTGGAAGTTCCTTCCAGGCCTACACTTCTATGATTCCTCCACCATTTTTTTCTCCTAATGCACAATTGGCTAGATGTATTCTCAGTGGGGGTTCCTGGGTTTTTCCCCACCTTCCTCTGAAACATCAGAGATTGGCCATGGCTGGAGATGGGACAACAGCTGGGGTGAACCAGCGCTCTGAGGCAGTGCAGAGAATTCTCTTTTAGATTCCTGGTCGGGATCCCTTGCTCACATGCTCAGGGTCATACTGATCAACAGACTGTGGCCCAGGTCAGACTGGCAGGGATCTTGGGTTTTTTTCAACTCTTTTTGCAGTGGATTGCCTGCTGAGATCATCTGACCACATCTCACCTAATCCATTCCCTGCAATTGCAGGGGCCTCAGGCATTGGTGGCACCTTGATCTTTTCTGCTCTCTTCCTGTGGCACACGTCAGTTTAGTCTCCTGAGGCTGGGGTATACGGGGGTCAGATTAGAGGATCTAATGCTCAGCCAGGGTAAGTCGTATCATCTGGACAATGCCAGTGAACGAGACCAGGATAGGCCACAGCCTCGTGAAGATGGAACAGATGTTCCACTCAGGCTGTACCACTGTTGACTCAGATTGGAGAGCTCTTTGGGCCTGCACCTATCCGGTAACGTATCCTCTCTCCATCACACAGACCTGTATAGCTTCTCCGCCTACAAAAGTTTTATGAGTGGATGACAATGGTGACACTTTTTGAAACCTATGTATAATATATATAAATCAGTGGTTTTCAACCTGTGGTCCATGGACCCCTGGGGGTCCTCAGACTATGTCTAAGGGGTCCGCAAAAGGTTGTCAATGCCATAGGACAGTGGTTTTCAACCTGGGGTCTGCAGACTATATCTAAGATGTCCAAAGGGGTCCACACCTCCATTTGAAATTTTTCAGGGGTTCACAAATGAAAGAAGGTTGAAAATCACTGATATAAATAAATTATATACAAAAAACTGCACTGAAACGATGATATTCAGGTTGTAAAGTCAGGTCCTCAGAAGTTAGGAAATACCACAAGGAACGCCTGTGCAACACGAACACTGCCACCTCCTTATGCGTATGCATTCTGATACAGTTACATGATCACATACTATTTTTTGCACAGGGAAAATATTTTGGGTGTGCGAAGTCAGGTTGACCTAGGTCTAGAATTTGTTTTTATTACAGACGTGCTTGACTGTGTCTGAGATTCACCAGTCTGTCTCACACCCAGAGCTATTCTGGCAACTAGAACGTTATAGACAAAATGGTGGAGGAAAAAAAAAATCTTCGTTATCTTCATCACAGCAACAGCAGCAGCTTTCAGAAACTCTACTCTCCTTCTGTCTTGATTCTGTTACCAGAATACCGTTCAAACCTAGCAAAGCTTCCTTACCTAAAGTGTCACAGTGGCTCCTGCCCGGTCTCTTGACTTGCTTCTAGGAGCAATTCCTCTAGCTCCTTCTCATTCTTGGAACAGTTTAATTCTGAAATCAAACAAGAATGAACCTCGTTAATCAGCAATCTTAACACCAATTAATTTTCATTAAGAAAAAAGCACCATGTCCCTCTCCAAATTTGGGATCAGTGGGGCACGTAAATTAGGAAGCCTGGGATGGACTAGAGTAAGTGCTCAAACATAATGCGGTTTCCCTCCTGTTGTATTAATTTATAAAAAGAGACTGGTGCAAAGAGACAAAGCAATCAAAGGTTAAGAGTTGCCTAGCATTTAATGACAGAAGCAACCGTTACATCATTTCATCAGACCTCCTATGTAACACAAGCCCTATAACTTCACCCAAATACCCTATGTGGAGCCCACTTACTGCAAAGTAATGCCATTCTCACTCCATTCAATAAAAATACAGATCCCTCCCATTTAAAACCACTAGGAATGCTGACCTGAAGGGTCTTGTCTTTTTTAAAATTTATTAAACATTTTCAATCTTGTTTCTCATAATAAACCAAACTAGTTTTAGGCAACATGCCAACCTATTACACAAGTAAAGAGTACTATACAGCAGAAAAAAGAAAAGACCAAGGTATTTATACAGTGCTTGGATTCCCACATATTAACTGCAGTACTCAAAGCACCTTTTTTTTTTATGGCACATAAAAAAAAAAAAAAAAAATCAAGAACAAAAGACCAAACAAAAATTGAATAAATCAAAATCAAGAGGGGAAAAGGGAGAAATGGAAAGAAGAAATCAAGAGGAAGCGTGTGAATCTATACACCTGCTTTCATCCAGGCCTCCTGCAGGGATCTTTACTTGACCAGCTCTAGGAAACTGACCCAAATAGACTCACATTTTCCCATCTATTGTATGTGATCCCTTTCTTCGCAGCCAGTTCTGCCAGTCCATTACACCAGACTTTGTGCCTAGCGGGAGAACGGGGGTGTACTTTTCCAAGATAGCAAAACTGGACAGTAAAACTCTGTGTCGTTATCCCCTTTGGTATGTTGATAGCCTCCATTTACTAGGTATATGACCCACGACACAGGTACCTACTTTAAAGTCAAGTGAAGCCTCTACAATCATGGTTTATTCTGGTTTTAATGTCACCCCAGAAGTTAAAACAATAGGGCATGACCAACACATCTCCTTCGCCTCCACATCTCCAACGTCAAATCACTGGGGGCAGCTTTAATTTTCTCAAGTCCTTGGAAAGACCCATGTACTCTAAACGTGATTTTTGTGGAGACAGAATCAGAGGTCCAAGGTTGCTTCCTTAACCTCTTGGGTTGCTCTATTCCACTGGTGATGGCGTGGAGGAGGAAGAGATATTTATTGTCAATTCTTAGTTACATTTTTGCCTCTGTATAAACATCTGTATTAACGCTTTGGCGAGTCTCGTACAGTGTAGCTTCCAGTCAGGATAGTTCTCTACAAAATTTGAGACGTTCTGGTGCTTCAGCAGTACAAATGCTTCCAGGCCAAATTCTGAAGTGAGCATTATTGTAGTTGGAGAGAAGTAAACAGTGTGATCTGGTTCCCAGTTATTAATTGGGATATATATGGCATGGTGTATTCCGTTCAGTTTTCCCACATTGTCTTCCTCCCCGATTTTTAGCATGGAAATATCCAAGACTGGGCCTGCTACATGAGATGAGATGGAATGTGTGCTGGCGTGCCAAGGTGGACCATATCTAAGGGGACATATGGATGGTGGGAATTAGATCTTTTTGGCATCTACAGTATCCAGAGTCTAAGTGTTTCTTCTATCTTAAACTAGATGCGGTCAGTTGGTTTTGTCAAATAGGAAGTGAAACATCACACTCAAAAGAAGTAAGAGACCATAAACAAACTGACGTTACAAACCACATTCTTCTTAGAAATAAGTTTATGATATGAATATGGCATAACTAAGATATATTTTATGCAAGATGGCACATGTAAGATATCATTGGAAAGGTTATGATTTACTCAATGTGATTACTCACTTTGTATGCATGTATCATTTCTGTATCTAAAGCTAAACAATTACAACTGTGTGTGTATTTGGGAGACACCCATCAGACAACTGACCATCACAGCCTTGATGGGCCATTCGGAAGAAACAATAAGACTGTGAAGATACTAATCTCTCTCCTTCCTAAGAGGCATCCTGGGAGTAGCTGTGACACTACCAGGTCAGGTGATAATCACCTGATACAAAAAAATACCACCTTGGACACTGCTGGTACTTTTTCTCTGTAGGGGGATGGGTATCAAAAAGATTTCCCGCCTTAGGTAAATCCTTTTTAAGGCTGGGGAAGGGGTTAATCTAGACTCTCCTCCGTTGCCTACCCAAGAAGAAGGACTGCTGACTCCATCTTAGGCCAGTAACTTTCCATACATAGAGGCTATTGGCTTTGTTTGGGACAGTATATTTCCATGGACATGGCAGAGGGTATAAAAGGCAACTAAGACAGCTCCATTTTGCCTCTTTCCTGTTTTAATTCTCTGGACTGTGGATTTAAAACAAAAAGGAGCATCTTGAACTATGGACCAAAGACCTTCCAATCTTTTGACAGATACCAGAGAGACTTTTGCAAGCCAGCAGTCTATTCCATCACTGCTACAAATCTGATATAAGGACTTTGCAATCGTTTGTATGCATAAGATCCATTAACCATTTATAACTCTTTTTTTAATAAATCTTTACTTTAGTTTATTAAGGATTGGCTGACAGCAAGGTATTTGGGTAAGGTCTGAGCTATATATTGACCTGGAGATAAGTGTCTGATCCTTTGGGATTAGTAAGAACCTCACATATGGTGAATTAGGTTTTCAGTAACCTCTCACTATATTAGATTTGTTCATCTGGATGGGAGCCAAGGGCTGGAATGCCTAAAGGGGGACAGTATTTGGCTTCTGGTTAACCAGCATGGTACTGCAGAAGCTCTTGTTACTGGCTTGGTGACTCGAAGTACAAATAAACCACCAGTTTTGGGGATTGTTTGCCCTATTTCTTGCAGTCTGCCCTGAGTGTGGCATTCTTAATGTGGTCCCATCCCAGGCACCTGGTCACACCTGGGTTACATAATGAACAATTACACACACTTGCCTTCAGGCCCCAGTACAGATGACAAGCATTTGAACCTACATTTCTGACCAACCACCACCTGTGGGCCAGGGCCGGCTCTAGGATTTTTGCCGCCCCAAGCAAAATCAATTTTGGCCGCCCCCCCTCCCGACCCCCTCTGTTTTTTTCTTACCTTACCTTACCCTACCTCCCGGCCCCGCCTCAATTCCGCTCCTTCCCGAAATCCCCAGCCCTGCCTCCTCCCCCAAGGCTCTCAAGCCTAGGAGGGAGTGGGAGAAGCGGCGCGCGAATCAGCTGTTTCGTGCGCCGCGGCCGCTCGGGATCTCCCCCTCCCTTCTAGGTTTGAGAGCCTGGGAGGGAGGGGGAGCAGCGGGGTGCGAATCAGCTGTTTCGCATGCCGCGGCCGCTCGGGATCTCCCCCTCCCTCCCAGGTTTGAGAGCCTGGGAGGGAGGGCGAGCGAGCAGCGGCAGCAGCAGAGGTGAGCTAGGGCGGACGGGGCACATTTTTAGGGGCGGCAGGAGCGGCATTCTGGCGCCGGCCATGCCGCCCCTAAAAATGTGCCGCCCCAAGCACCAGCTTGTTTTGCTGGTGCCTAGAGCCGGCCCTGCTGTGGGCATAGTTTCATGCAGAAGAAGAATGAAGAAAGGTCAAGCCATCAGAAATAAACGTACTCCTAAAAATCAGTCAGTTCAGAGATAATTTGCACATAGAAAAGCAGGCTTCATTAGCTGAATAAACACTATTTCTGACTAGTCTGAGCAGCTCTAGAAAAGAAAAAAATAGAGCTTGTCCCCTCCTCCCCCCCCCCACAGCATGTCATTTTGCAGATTACAGCAAACTGCACACTCAAGCACATCGCCTGCAAACACTCGTATACATGCTCAGCTTCAAGCAAGTGAGCAATCCCTTGAGTTTAATGGGCCTGCTCACGTGCTAAGAGCTGATTGTGTATGTTTTCAGGACCGGGGCCTATGATGCCTAAAATCCAGGTATTGGGGGAAAGTTTTTCATTTGTTTGCTTTGGGCATTTGACAGCACCATGCAGAGAGGCGTGGTTACTATTTCCCTCCTGTGGGCAGCTTCTCCCTTGCTGAGCAACCCTTATAGAGTCAGGCTCCAAGGGCAGAAAAATCCACTATCCCCTAGTCTGACCTCCTGCATAACACGGGCTATGGAATTCCCCAAATAATTCCTGTCTGAATTAGAGCATCTCTTTTAGAAAATCACCATCGAGACGGAAAAAAGCCATCATAAAAACTAGTTCTAAAAGCAATCTTTTTTTTTAAATGCTATGAACGGTTTAAAGAGTGAGCTATCCGAAATGGTAATTTTAGAAATTTTAGTTTACAAAGCTGAATGTCCCTTAAACGGGTCCGAAAGGTCACTACAGAGTGACACTGGACACGTCCTCCCTAGGGACTGAGCACTGTTTTGCCAAGGGAGTGAAAGACTTCAGCTGTAACTACACCCCGGCAATGCAGAGCACTTCCAGCTATGGTTGGCCCAAGAAATGAGAAGTTAGGATTGGAAATCAAAGCCAGGTTTCTTGTATGGCCAGGTGGCCTCCTTGGGGAAGTGTTTGGGTTGTGAGAAGGTCTGGGCAAGTCATTTTCCATTTCCATGAAGCAGGAACAATGAAAGCAGAGCGCAGAAGGGATGTGAGCTCTCAAGGTTAGCTTTAGTTAGGGATGACAGCTTTAAGTGTCCAGAAGGCAACCTCTTACCCGTTTCATCTACTCCCTATCTCCATAAGCCTTCGATATGCTGACTGTGGTGACAAAAGAAGCACAAAGAGGCCCTCATCCTGACTGGGCCTCTAAATGTTACAATAATAAGAATAAAACTAAGGGCTTCTAGTGCCAGCCCTACAAAGCCAACACACCCATGAAACAAGTGAACTACATTCTTTATGATGACTTGTGCATCCTCTGGAATCCTCAATCTAGCTCTCACTGGAGTCAAAGGGAGTTGGCATAGGTGGTGGGTGGAGCCCCCCATTTGTGGAGGCTAGCCCCCGGCTCCATCCCTTCTGCCTGCACCCCCCCACGGCCAGAGCCCCGAGACCCCCTGCTACCCTGCAGCTGGAGCCTCCCCTCCTCCCCCGCTCTGCAGCTGGAGAAGCCCCAAGCCAGCTGGAGCCCTGAGCCACCCCCTACCACCGCAGTCAGAGGAGCTCTGGGCCAACCGGAATACCCCACCCCACCCCCCAGCAATGCTGCACCTCCCCAGACCCCAAGTCACCCCACGGGAAAAGCTCTTGTCTCTTCTGGAAGAAAAACCTGAGCTTTTGATATGTGTCATGTAGGTTCCAGGGTGGCTGAGGAGGCAGTATGGGTTACTTGGCTTCCCAACTTCATCAGTGATCTCCCTGCACCTTCCCTCACCCCTCAGCTCACCTTCCCATCCCACAAGTCCCTCCTCCTTCTCCCCTATCAGAACGTAAGCTCTTGCTGCATTCTTCTGGTCTGTATTTGAATCATGCCTAGCACAATGGGGAGTCCTAGTCCTTGGCTAAGGCTTCTAGGTGTTAACATAATACAAATAATATATAAAAATACTAAAAAGTCATGCACAAGGGGTGATGGCATGTGCTCCAAAGCATGTGGATAACTGTATTAACCAGTGTATTTATATTTATTTTAATATTGTGCAAGCATCATCCAACCCTTAGAAAGAAAAAGAGCCTGACTTCTGATCCCAGGGCAGATTGGGTCAAGAAGTGGGTCATAGGCTTTGACATATGGTCAGAGAAGAAGGAATGGCACAGCCCCTTGTTAAACGTTCTGCAAGGAAGCTTGAGGAAAGCACAATGCTGGTCACAGCTATCTATGGTATTAGAACTAATCCCTGCCATTTTCCTGCCATAGTCACCTGCAACAGTCAGTGAAGAACTAGCATTATCATCTCCGTGCAGACTAGAGCCTTTGACAGCACGCTAGTGGGGAACATAGCCAGGTAGATCCCAGGACATACTTCTCAGGGAGGAAAATGGAATGACAGCCTCAAAATATAGCAGGTCTTCTGTGGTGGTTTGAAACTTTTTCCCTGCTAGCGTGTTTCTGGACAATGGGTACGTCCAGACTACCCACCGATAGTGATCCACTTATCAGGGATCGATATATCACGTCTCGTTAAGACGCGATATATCGATCCCTGAACGCGCTCCCCGTCGACTCTGGAACTCCACCGGAGCGAGCGGCGGTAGCGGAGTCGACGGGGGAGCCGCAGCCATCGATCTCGTGCCATGTGGACCCCAGGTAAATCGATCTAAGATACTTCGACTTCAGCTACGCTATTCACATAGCTGAAGTTGCGTATCTTAGATCGATCCTCCCCTCCTCCCCAGTGTAGACCAGCCCAATGTGACAGTAGTATCTGGGACACAGAAGGAAGAGAAACTATTGCACCACCAAACGACTAAGAGTCACTAATCATAGCAGTTGGGTCATCCCCTCATGGAAATACTGAAGCTGCCCTTGCTATTCTGTGATCCTGCAGGGTAGCTAGACAATCATTAGGGGACTTTCTGTTAGGATAACTGGCCCTGTCTGGAGGAAGGTGAAAGGACCCAAACTACTTAGCATCCCCTTCTAGAGAGCTTGAAGAAAGGAAGTAGTACTTCTAACTTCCCCCCGTCTGACAGAGAAGTCCGAAGAACTGTCCTCCTCTGTGGTCTCCCCAAACCATAAGGTCCACACAGGCTTTTCTACTACGTGTTGCAAACCTTGATCTAGGGAGCCCTTAATAGGTCAATGTAACAAACCGTATCTTCATGTCTAGATCAGTAAATCTACAGTACCTTTATTTGAACGGCATAAAACCAAAACAAAATGAAAACTGTTTAAGAGGACACAATCAGTAACCATTGGAAGAGCTTACTGAGGCAAGTGGTCATTTGGAGTCTTTAAATTCAATTAAAACTGAATATCTTCCTAAAAATAAATGAGGTCTCAACTCTCAGGGTGATTGTGAACTAGTCAAGGGGGGATGAGAACACTCACTTTTCTCTTTGGGGTAGATGTGAGGGGATCCCAACACTTTTTTTCTTGTAGACATGGAATCATGCTGTGTTAATGGTTGAAAGCCACTGACCTAGTTCACAAAATACAACGTCCATGTAAAAGAAATGCTCTAGAACTAGAGCCTCAAGCTATTAGGACTGATAGCGTTCACTCATATAGAAGGGAAAAATAATTTCCTGCGGGAATCTCTGATCTGTGTTATGCAGGAGGTCAGACTAGATGATCATAGTTGCCTTAAAAATAAATTAAACAAGTATAGCTAGGAGTAACAGGAGGCAATTCAGGCTGAATTGGGAAAAACCTTTTGACCATGAGACCTATCCGACTGGAATAAGTTCACAGAATAGTGGTGGAAGAAGCTTGGAATATTCAGAATTAGACTCGCTAAAACAGGGCGGAAAATAGAATAGGGAACAATCCTGCACTAGTTCCAAGAGACAGACTTTTGGAATGTTTTTTATTGGCTATCAAGAATCTGAGCTGAGGAAACAGGGATCAGAAATCACTTTGTTTTGAAGATTCAAGTTCAGCACAACAGAGAATAAATTCGAGAATAACGTAAAGCAGTCTTACCATGCTCGACAGCACAGCTCCCCATTTTCCCATCACAACCTGAGGACGTATCTGGTAGCGCATGAACAAATTCTGTCTTTAGCCCATTAGGAAGTGGAGTTTCATGGACTGTATTCTCGCACGGCCCAGAGTTCATCTTTTCTGAAACTGATCCAGGGGTTCCTGCCGATGGTGCATTTTCCAAGTTGGCTGCCAACGTGGAAACAGTCCCATTTGCCTGCAAGTC
Source organism: Trachemys scripta elegans (assembly GCF_013100865.1). Taxonomy (NCBI): domain Eukaryota; kingdom Metazoa; phylum Chordata; order Testudines; family Emydidae; genus Trachemys; species Trachemys scripta. Next base: position 906,127 of record NC_048313.1, on the reverse strand, counting down.
CAAAAAGTCAGTCTTCGTAGGTAGAGTTTGAGCTATCAGTTTAGACTGTTTCACTGCATTGCCTTGCAGGTCACTGATATTCTCCTTCAGCCGGGTAGAGTTTTCTGCTGTTTTCTCTGGTAGATTTTCCACTCGTGTCACTACAAAGATTTTATGGCCTCGCCCAGGACTGGTAACAGAAATTCTCCTCTCATTTCCTTGAGAGTTAGCATGTGCCGGAGCCCCTGGTATAGTCCCTATGCTTCCCCCTCCTTTGGGCTCACACTTTGTTTCTTCAGCCATGTTTGAAGGGGCAGTTCTGTCCTCTGAGCTAAGTGCATCCCTTGTCTTTTCAGGAGAAAGAAATGTCTGGGGCACATTATCTACATGAACAGAATCATTTTGTTTCTGTGATTTACTGAGATCTTTAATCTCTAACCCAGTGTCTACCTCATCATCTGTGTCAGAGTCTGAATATGTCACCCCATCTTTGTCACTGTTTATTGCCTTGTCTGTATGCCTGTTCTCTTTGGACACCAACATCTCCCCCACTTCATCTCCTTCAGGTGTTGCTGCTGTGCCATCGCCTTGGCTGTTTTCCACAGGTCCCTCCTCAATCGGCTCGGTGATGGTGATCTCTGGCATAGAGGCAGATTGCTGAAGTTTCTGTTCTTTCTCCTCTTTCTCTTTGGCCAGAATAAAGTTGCGCTTGCAACCATTTTGGATTTCAGCTAAAAGAGCTTTCTGTGTTTCAATAAAACTCTTCACCTGCAAGAGGGAGAGAAACACTGCTGAAACTGCAGATAGTCTGAGGTACAGCATATAGCATATTTACAGCTCTCTCGGCACGACTCAATCTTGGTGCAGAAATTGGTTTCTGCACCAATGTTACGGGCTATCCAATTGCTTACGCAGAGAATATGGGAACAGCGATAAACCTTTAACTCCACTTGGGTGGGTAACCAACTAGTACACTTCAGCAAACATCTATTGCAGTTATAAGAATAACCTGTCCATCTACTGTACTTGAATGTAATTGATTAAAAGCGAGGAGACTTTGTTAGCAAAGGCAATAGGTTCTGGCTTTAAAAGGTAGTAAAGCTTTCTCATTAAGTGACTACAATAAATAGCCTGTTTTGTTTTCCTGCCTTGATACAGGATGGAATGAGAAAATGACGTATTTGTAATTGCTGTTCTCCGAGGACGACTCCTTTTTCAATTGTAACACTGAGGCAGGGATTGTCTCTCACTTTGTTCAAGACCCAGTGCAATGGGAGGACCCCCACTCATCCCGATTTGGGGTCTGATTTGAGTGCCATCGCAATGCAAATACTAAAAAATAATAGGTCAAATCACTCCCATAGGTATAGAAAGGACTGACTCAACGCTATGGAATGATGGGTGGGCATCTTTAGAGAACAATTATTACCAGTAACTATCATTTTTCTAAAGATACATTGACAAACACCACACTGTAGGAAGCATAGGCAAGGTTAACGCATCTTAAAATAGCCAAAATTAACATTTTTAAAAGGTATACATCGAGGTTTTGAAGGATATAGTTATACTGAGACTTCGCTAAGAAATTGGAAAGAAGATCATAAAGGTATTCCAAAAACGGAGTAAAAAATAGCAAGAGATCAGAGACTGGATGCCCCTAGCTCAGAAAAATTCTAACAGATCACATTCTGATTCCTATCTAGAGGCCTAATCATGTTCTATGGCCTGCACTATACAGGAGATCACAATGGTCCCTTAGAGTCTATGAACCAAAACAATGGTGTTTGTTGAATGCATTCAACAAATTCCCCTGTGGCTGCCTTGAAAATCTCCTGGATGGGAACAGATCAAGTCTGCTGAAGCAGACTTTTGCCATACACAATGAGCCTCAATATGACCTTACAGTGAGAGAGAGTCTCGCAGCCATTTAGATACATGGCTTCCACAGAGAGCAGAAACTACAGAGTTAGCATTAAGTGAGAAAAAGCTTGGTGGATTGTCTGAGTAGATAAGAATCCAAAGGACCTTTTTACAGCTTGTGAAGAGGAGAATCACCTGGACAGGTACACTGATATGGGAAAACACTGTCAGAATCATTGACGGATTAACTCCATTACCATGATATGACCCACTGGAAGATGTGCAGTCATCAGAGTCTACAGCAAGCTCATTTGCTGTGTGAGCAGAGTCAATGCCACTAGGAAAATGACTCTGCATATTAGAAGCCTACGCTGAAAGGCATCAAATGACTCAAAAGGAGCTGTAAACAGCTTAGTTAGGACCCCATTAATATGCCATGACATATTATGTGACATGACATTGGGAGCTTTCTAATGGGAGGTTTCAAAGTAACAAGCCCCTGATGAATGTGACAAAAGACTGGTCTACCTTCAACATGTTGCTATGGCAGATGAGATAGCCAGGCACGATGACCCTGGTGAGCACCTCTGCCTATCAAAAAAGACACCCAGATGTTTATATCTCTGCTAGACCCAGCACTGAGTTTGGGAGGTTCCTGCTTTGGTTGTTTATAGGAATGGGCTTGGTTGTGGTGGGTAGCTTGAGAGAGGGAATGAATATTCTCGGATACGTAATTCAGTCTAGAACCACACAAAGTTCGTATGCACAAAAAACGTAGTGCAACTTACAGACTCCTTTTTCGGCTCCCTGTCTAAGTCCAACCTGAGCAGAGAATGATTGACCTTCAGCGCCAAGGACAATGCCATCAGACCCCCCGTTTTAATCTCATTCTCCCGCAGGTCTAGTCGAAGGAGCCTTGGACTCTCTGCAATGAATTCTGCTACCGCCACAGCACCTGCAGGGGAAGAAAGAGCACCGATGATGAACCATGACAATGGAAAAGAAAAAGAAAACAGCTCACAACATGCTCCCCATAAACAACCAGGAAAGATTCTTACTGGTGTACTTCAGACAAGACCTAGTGAGATGGGACCCATTTCTCATTACAGAATTTTGTCCAGATTCTGGCTATTGTAACAATCTGCTCTACAAAAATCTACGTATTAACTCTATTTGTTTTCAATGAATTGAAAATACAACATCCTGGTCACCCATAAATAAAAGACCCCAAGGCACTTTCTGCCAAGTAAGGGTGTTAGCACTGATGCTCTGGCTGTATTTCAATTTTATAATGCCGTTTTGCCTTCCTACAGTCCACCAATTGCTACAGTTTGGAGATGGTATTCTTCACTTCCTGTCATAAACCCAGATGTTCTTTTATGCATTGTTAAGCAGATGTTTTCTAAACCAAAAGTACCTGCATTTCAGAGGGGACTCAAGTGTTTCCTGTATATAGGGTTTATATAGAGTGGGATCCTTTAAGATGAAAGAAACTGTATAAATCTAACGTAGCAACCGACAATTTTCAGATTCCCGTTGAAGTACAGTTTGGAAAACTCATTCATACATACCAGTAAGTTATTACATAGATTCCAAAACATCTAGATGCTTCATAAGCAAATAGATTGTAGGCTCTTTGTGGAAGGGACTGTGTCTTCTAAGACTTTAAGAAGAGGTTACTCACCTATGCAGTAACTGTGGTTCTTTGAGATGTGTCCCCCTACGGGTGCTCCACTCTTGGTGTGCATGTGCCCTTGATCAGAGATTTTCCTTAGCGGTGTCCGTTTGGCCCGCACACGCCCCACTGGTATCCTCGTGCCCTGTACCAAGGCTATGTTATGCTGTATGGGTGAACTTCCCTCTCAGTTCCTTCTGTACCACCATGTCTCAGAAGAAACTCCAAAGCAGAGAAAAAGAGGGCCGGTAGTGGGGCACTCATAGGGACACACATCTCAAAGAACCACAGTTACTGTACGGGGTGAGTAATCATTTCTTCTTCGAGTAGTGTCCTTATGGGTGCTCCAGTCTTGGTGACTTCCAAGCAGTATCCCCAGTAGGAGGAGGGGGCTTCAGAATGGAGTCCATCACAGACGAGAGATCTGCATGGCCAACTGCAGCATCAGACCTGGAGGCATCCACCAAGGCACAGTGTCTAAAGAAAGTATGTACCGAAGACCATGCAGCGGCTCTGCAGATTTCTGGAATGGGAACATTTTTAAGGAGAGCTATAGATATAGATTGTGATCTGGTCGAGTAGGCCAAAATGCTGGTAGGGGATGGAATGTCGACAGCCTGGCAGTAAGCTATGAAACACTTGGAAATACATTCCGAGAGACTCTAGGTAGAAATGGTGGAACCCTTAGATTTGTCTGCAATCAAAACAAATAGTCTATTGGATTTACAGAATGGTTTAGTTCTATCCAGACAGAGGGATAACGCCCTCTTGACATCTACAGTGTCGAGAATAGTCTTCTGGTTGGAAGCATGCAGTTTTGGGAAGAAAACCGGCAGGTATATGGTCTGATTCAGGTGAAATTCAAAAATCACTTTAGGGAGAAACCTGGGATGCGGCCATAAGGACACCTTATCGTTGAGAAAGGGGGATCTGCCATTAAAACCCCAACCTCTCCGACTTTGCGGGCTGAGGAATTGCCACTAGGAAGGCTGTTTTCTTGATGAATTCAATGGCCATTAGTTCAAACGGGGGCTTCGTGAGGCTTTTGAGAACCAAATTCAGGTCCAAAACAGAAGTAGGAACCTTTACCTATGGGAGTAGATTCCCTACGCCTTTCATAAATCTCGTGGCTGTGGGGTGAGCAAACAAAGAGTAACCTTCAATAGTAGTATAAAAGGCTGTTAGGGCAGCCAGGTGAACTTTGATGGAATTGTGGGACAATTTCTTAAGCTGCAACAGGTACTCCAGAATGAGAGGAACTGGGGCAGATTCAGAAGGAGTACTATGGAGTTCATACCAGTGGCCAAATCTTGACAAGTTCTGGAGGTAAGTTCTGGTGGAAACGTTTCTAGTATTTAATAGCACATGTTGTACCTCCACAGATCAAGAGGACTCTAGCCCCAAGAACCATTCAGGGACCATGACTTGAGGCAAAGAATGCCCAAGCTGGGATGTGTCAGGGGTCCGACATCCTGAGAGAGGAATTAAGAGACAGTGAAACAGTAAGGGAAAGCGCTTATCTCAACCACGTCAGGGCTATCAGAATGACTCTGGCCTTGTTCTGCTTGATCTTATCACCTTGAGAATGAGAGGCATCAGAGGGAAGACATAAAACAGTTGTGGCTAAATGTTTGGCTGCGCGTGTGTTCTTCCTGTGTGCTGCCCCAGCTCTGCGCAGACTTGAATGAACTGCCCAATGACCACAAGATTTGTTAAAGTACGAAGGTGCCAGGTCAGGTTTATTATCGACAAAGCACGGTAATAGCACTTGGCAGACTTTATGAAGATACTAAGACATGTATGCCTGTGACAATGGACACAGCTTAGTGAACGGCAGGACTTTCCATTCCCCCCTTGGCTGGACAAAGATACTCCCTCTGAGATACATTTTTAAACCCTGATACAAAAAAGTTAATACTGGCTCTGACATAGTCACTGCTCCCTGATGTTGCTAGTTATTATCTTGAACATATTGGTTTGATCAAAACATTTTTATTACGTACAGTTATCCTAACCTTATCTTTTAGGATGGGTCAGTGTGTTCCTGTTATCCTTAGGGAATGTTTTTGTACCATACTTGATATTGGGGCGTTCTGGTACCACTTGATATTGAGATGTGTTTGTGTAAGTACTCTGTGCTTAGCACTTCCTAGGAATGTGTATTCTGCAGTATCAGCCCTGTTCTTGCCAGATTCTGTGAGCAGATCCTGCCTCATACCAGGCCTTTGATACAAGGGCTTATGTCTCAGACTCTCTTCCTACTACAACAGTGTGTCCATCCAAGGCAAGAGGAACGTGTCCCCCAGTGAATTGCAACCTAAACAGCCTTCCCCCCCACACACACACGTTGGACAAAATAGGTAGCATTTTTTGTTTGTGGTGTGGCAAAAAGGTCTACTTCTGGAAACCCCTCAAGTCTGAAAGATTCCAAGTAGGACCCGAGAATCAAACTCCCACGTGTATTCTTGGGGCAACACCTGCAGAGTGTGTTGGCCGTGGTATTCTGTATGCTGGGCAGATACATTGCTGAGATCCTTATGTGATGCTTTATGCACCAATTCCACAACTTTATTGTTTTGGCACAATCTTGCCCCTCTTTGCCAATTGATTCATGCAGGCCACATTGTCTGTCCTAACTTTGATGGATCTGTGTCTGATGAGAGGAAGGAAACAAAGACATTAATGTTCTGGATGATGGGATGGATTGCACCCTCAGCAAGTTCACGGCTGACACTAAGCTATGGGGAGAGATAGATATGCTGGAGGGTAGGGATAGGGTCCAGAGTGACCTAGACAAATTGGAGGATTGAGACAAAAGTAATCAGAGAAGGTTCAACAAGGACAAATGCAGAGTCCTGCACTTAGGATGGAAAAATCCCATGCACTGCTACAGGCTGGGGACCAACTGGCTAAGTGGCAGTTCTGTAGAAAAGGACCTGGAGATTACAGTAGATGAGAAGCTGGATACGAGTCAACAGTGTGCCCTTGTTGCCAAGAAGGCTAGGGCTACATTAGTAGGAGCATTGCCAACGGATCGAGGGAAGTGATTATTCCCCTCTATTCAGCACTGATGAGGCCACAGCTGGAGTACTGCATCCAGTTTTGGGGCCCCCACTACAGAAAGGATGTGAACAAATTGGAAAGAGTCCAGCGGAGGGCAACAAAAATTATTAGGGGACTGGGGCACATAACTTAGGAGGAGAGGCTGAGGGAACTGGGCTTATTTAGTCTGCAGAAGAGAAGAGCGAGGGGGTGATTTGACAGCAGTCTTCAATTACCTGAAGGGGGTTTGAAAGAGGATGGAGCTCGTCTGTTCTCAGTGGTGGCAGATGACAGAACAAGGAGCAATGGTCTCAAGTTGCAATGGGGGAAGTCTACATCAGATATTAGGAAACACCAGGGAGGTGGTGGATTCTCCATCCTTAGAGATTTTTACAGTCTGGCTTGACAAAGCCCTGGCTGGGATGATTTAGTTGGGGTTGGTCCTGCTTTGAGCAGAGGGTTGGACTAGATGACCTCCTGAATCTTCTATGATTCTATGATCCTAGGATATCACAAGAGCCAAGAGTGACATTATTCCTGTATTGTCATTGTTAATTGCTTTCTCAATAATGACAAAAGGGTTGGGGGCTTCAATGATTGATAATCCTGAAAGTAACGATCCCTCAAGATACGGAAAGTCTGTTTTACCCTCGCATGTTAGTTTAGTAGAAGCCAAGCCTAATCGGAGCACAGAGCGGTTTCCAATGAGTCCATTCTTCAGATTACGAACACCTTCATTCCCAATGGGATTGTGACCAAGGTTCAGGGTCTCCAAACTCTGCGTATGAGGCTGTGGACACAAGCAGAAAAAGAAGGTGAAAGAGGTACGTTACAATAGAATGTCAGCGCAAAAAAGTCATGACCCTCAGCCACATCAACACCTACCAACTGACTCTCTTAGGCCCTTCCAAGTTCAAAATGGGAATTTCTTAGGGAGGCCCTACGGAATACCACTGATTTCCAGAGCTGCTAGTTTTACAGACATTACTGTTTTGTCCAGGTTTTTTATTTTTTAATCCCCACAGAGCAAAGGAGCCCTTTGGTTACTGAGCTGGTGAAACTGACATTGGCCTGGCAGAGCGCACATGTGCCTCAGCAACCAATCCATTCCTTCAGCCTGTCACAGGCTGACTCCCTCCCCTACCTACATCCTCTGCATTAGTGCTGGAGCCTGCCCTTCCAGCATGTATTGTCTAGGCTTGTGCTGCCACGGGAAGTCTACAAGTCACACCACAACTACCTGCCGATGGCTACTGACCCAGCCTAGGCCTGGCAGCCATAGTTCTCGCCTTCCCTGCGTCAGAGGTGGGCACTGGACCTCCACTGTGAGGAGTGGGTAGGAAGGAGAGTCTATAAGGGTGGCAGAGGAGTGAGGGGAGATGGTAGGAGAGAAGGAGGCAGAAAGACAGGAAGGACAAGCAGAGGAGAAGGGAAAATGAGAGAAATTACTAGCAGAGAGAAAACATAAGGAAAGATAACCCAGGCGGGCAGGAAAGGAGAACGCGAAAAGGTGGGGCTCAGAGCAGGAGGCGCTAGGGGGAAGGGATAGCTCAGTGGTTTGAGCATTGGCCTGCTAAACCCAGGGTTGTGAGTTCAATCCTTGAGGGGGCCACTTAGGGATCTGGGGCAAAATCAGTACTTGGTCCTGCTAGTGAAGGCAGGGGGCTGGACTGGATGACTTTTCAGGGTCCCTTCCAGTTCTAGGAGATGGGATATCTCCATATATTATTATTAGGCCTGCTGCTACTAAGGAGAACGTACCAAGAGGGTTGGGGTGAATAGCAGAGGACATATAGCAGCTAAATAGTGCTCTCTCCTCCTGCCTTTTACTGTAACTGGTCCTGTGTTTCATCCTCCTTGTATTCCTGATCCCTTGCAAATGCTGCCTCTCCGGTCTGACAGATGTCCTTCTCCTCTGAAAGGCTGCTTGCCCTGACCCCTCCAATATGCTCCATTAATTCTCTTCATTTCTATGCAATAGAAATGCACTTCATGCCGTTGCACAAGAACATTGCATCCACCCACTCTGCAAGCATTACATTGTCAATGGCTTGACTGAGCTATTGCAGAACAATTATGCCTAGCTCTAGAACACACATCTATAACTGGACTGTTTATATCCTCTCCATAGGCTCCCAGTTTAGACCTCAAACTACTCTCTAAAGGAGGTTCACTCAAAAGCCATTCATCTTCTCCCCCTGAAATCTACTCACCAGTGTCATCCCCATATAAGCCATGCCAGTGTGAGTCAGCTGGTTATTCCACAAAACCAGAGTGATCAGCCCTTTCCGTTGCTCCTTTAGGCCCTCACAGATGTATGCCAAGCCTATAAAACAGTATGAGTTAGAGTGGATTTATTCGGTTGCTTTCAGCATTTTACAGGCCAGCACTTCAACGGTCATGATGCCAGCACAGTCTGATGTGAACACAGATACTGTAGGCTTTAACAGCACTTTTCTTGTCTTATCTAATCCCTTCTTTTGCACAGGCTTTGAATGTTGCAGTCAGTAAACCACAAAATAGAATTTCACATACTGTGCTGGAGCAGAAGAACGTTACAGGCAACAGCCTGCAGACACGTCTCATTCATTTTAAGCAGCAAGGTGGATACACTGAAAATTTCTCTCAATACAGAATTATTAAAAAAAAAAATCTTTATCCTCTCATGAGAGAGAGAAATTACTTAAACGGAGACATCCAAAAGCCAAATTCTGATTATCGCGTATTAATTTAAATAGTAGGTTTTTAAAGTAGGTTGTGATTGATATTAGGACAGAGCAGAATGCAAGTACAGTAGAGAACATTTCTGGTATAGCTTTATAAAAAGATACAAAATCACCAATTTCTTCATTAACAGTAATTGAATTGGCAGTAAGTCTTTTACCATCCAGCAAGGACTGGATACCCCCCCACCTCCCTGTCACAATTCCTCCAATTCATGGGGGGGGGGGGGGGGGTGGAAAGAATAGGCACCCTAAAGCCAGCCCCAACTCAGAGAGTCCTAGAGGCTGTGTGTGTGTGGGGGTGCACCTCCAGGGCTCCCTGCCCCAGCCCCACACCCTGCAGGAGGCACAAGCTCCAGCCCCTGCCTGGGCCCATTCACTGGGGCCTGCCCATGACTGGGGAAATGGTGAGCCATGGTGGGAGAGTGTTTGGAGGTGGGGATTGGGCCATGAAGGGAAGGGGGGTTGGAGAAGTGGTTTGGCAGGGTGATGTTTTGTGGGGTTTGGGTTTATATGGGGGGTGGGTGGGACGTTTGCTTGGGGATGCGGTACCAAGGGGCTGGATGGGTTGAAGCAGGGGTGGATTAGGGTTTAGCTATGGCAGGAGGTTGAGTGGGGGACTGGGAGCACAGGGAGCTATATGGTAATGTCAGTGGGTGCGGCTAGCTGTGCCTATATCTGGCTCCTTCCTCCACAGCCCCGTTTCCCCTTTCTTCTCCTCCCGCTGTCTCGCTCCCCTCACTCCCCCTCTCCTGCCACCAGCCCCAGCTCTGCTTGAAAACACTGGGGAGGGACAGGCTCACCACCACTGCACCAAAGTCACCTCACCTGGACTCACCTCACAACTGGGCGCCAGGGACTCTCCTGCAGCCAGGCATCTCAGCACCAACCTGGCCCCAGTGCTGCTGGAGGCAGGGCTTTGCCTGCCAAACCAAGCTTTGCACACTGGCAGTGGGGTGGCTCAAATTTCAGAGGGCTGAGCCCTCTCTAGCCCTAAACAATCGCCGCCTATGGTGAGCCCTCTAGAGAGCCTCCCCTTGAGCTGCCTGGGTCCCCAGCCTCATCCTCCTTTGCCACCACCACCCCAGCTCACAATGCCTCTCACTGAAGTGTGACCTGGCCATCTGTCTGTCATGATGGAGAAACACCCGGGCCAAATTACAGTGACGGGTGTTGCCAAAAAGTTGTGATTGTTGCCGTTTCCACAACAAAAATTGTGGCCCACGATTTTCTTACAGCCCTACTCATAAAGTGTCCTTATATACAGCCGGAGACCCACTCAGATAATTTTGAAGAGGAAATGAGTTACTGCAAAGACCACAACAATTGGGGTGGGTATCTGAATGTTCTGTCCTGTCACGGGTGTGAAGTTTAGCCTCCCCAGAAGTCGAGTCAAGCTTGGGGAAGAAAACTAGGAGATGAATCAAATGGTACACATGGAACTCAAACATCTGTAAGAACTTGAGATGAGGCCTGAGAATGACCCTGTCCTTATGAAACACTGCATAAAGGGGACCCACCAAAAAGGACTGGCTCTCCCCTACTCTTTGAGCTGATGGAATGGCTACCAGAAAGGCAGTCTCCAGAAATAAACTGTATAGGAACAGGTTGCCAAGGGCTCAACCCTGCTAATACTACACTGGAGGTTGCAAGAGGCTCCTCAACTACAGGGTAAAACCATGAATAAGGCCTTTAAAGAAACCTTACCATTGTATGATGGGAAAATAGAGCAAGGAGAAAAAGAGTAAAAGACACTGAGAAATCTCTAGGAGAGGTGAGGCACCTTAAGGACCCTATCCTGAAAAGTGTCAAGCAGCCACAGCTCTTACTAACTTCAATAGGAATTGTGGGCATGTGACATCTCATGATCAGACCCTTCAAGTGATTTAAGGTGCCTTAACTGGGTCTGAGCAGCTTAAGTTGCTCTAAGCACTTAGAGAGACATAGGCCACGTCTACACTAGCAAGCTTAAAGTGGCACAGCCGTGCTGCTGTAAGATCACTCACGTAGCCGCTCTATGCATATAGGAGAGAGCTCCCATCAACATAATAAAGCCACCTAAATGAGTGGCGGTAGCTATGTTGGCGGGAGAGCAACTCTCACCGATAGAAGCGCTCGTGTGCACAGTGCTTATGCC